>NW_027467712.1:4111650-4114150 GCF_046742065.1 Oratosquilla oratoria
ATACATTTATTTTTTTTATTCTATTTTATATAATGAAGAAATTGCTACAGGAATACAAAAATGAAATTAGATGAAGTTTTAACTTCAAAGAGTTGAGAATTAGGAAATGAATAAGAAAAAATTAAAGGAGGAAATAAGGGCTGGATAGTATAATACAAAGATGTGTTAGGTTCCTTTTGTAAGTGAAGACAATTCTAATAAAGAAAAAATCTTTATTACTCCGGGACATAGGGGAGTTACAAGTTTCTGCATAAGTCAGTACATCATACTAGGAGGAAAAATAAAAATATTTTATATATGTACTGGTGTGTCATTTTAAACTAAAAGTGCTCAAAGAAGTGATATAAATTACCTGATATTTTTAAAGCATATTTTAGAGTCAGGCTATGGCTACTGTAGCCAGAAGGTATGATAATAATGGGGCCGTAAATTTACAAAAATGTAGATGACGTGGCTTATCATACACTTTCAGCAAAAAATGACACCAAAAGCAAATCTTTCCAGCCCTAACAAAGTTCAATGTAAAATTCATTCAATAAAGAGATGAATAAGACATTATTATAATAGAACAAAACGCTAGTGCCAGCGTGTGATTCAAACAATCAGGTACAGCCGTTGCAAGTTTTGAAACCAAGTCCCCTCATTTAAATACTCTACTTAATCCTAAAACTTGATTCTGTTCATTAACTACAGGGTGTTCAAGGTATTTCTACCAACCTTTTGATTATATATATCCATCAGTATTCAAACACATTGCTCATAATGTGACTGGTATTCAGTGCGAAAAAAAAATTATGTTTGACGCCATCAATTCTCTCAAATGTTTATGACTTCTAACAATCTTCTCTGAGTCTTTTTTTATTTATCAATATTCTAAAATGCCATAGCCAATTCTTAAATAATTTATCTCTGATGAGCGTTAGTAGTTGTAGCGTGCTATCATCATTTACAATCTGAATGTCTTTAATGAAGTCAGAGGTATGGCCAAAATATACATATTCTAAATGTTGACAGTCTTGTGCTATGCACTGATTATAATCAGTGTATGCCATAAGACCTGATTTCAAAATTAAATACTATAAATATTGATTGATATTATTTAGCTTTGAAATCAAGAGATTATAGTGCTATTTTTGTTTTTTACTATTCCTTGGGCAGAAAATTTCTACACTATGGTCCTTTTTACACTCCCTAGGTTGGTAAAAAAGATATTGTATATTGACATAATTGTATAATATTTTCTTAAATGCAATACTCGTACCTTACATCAGTTTTTGTAAATTTCTTAGTCTTCTTTCAGGATTCTTACGGTAGTCTGTTTAAAGTTCTTGAATATTCAATCAATAAACGTTATCGTTAGCTAAATCTGAGCATTTTCTTATCAGTAAATTTGGATAGAGCAGTTCTAAATTTATTATCCTTGCCATTTGTAAACATTTAAAACTAATAAATTCCATTCATCCTGCTATTTGCCACTGCTTAAGATATTTAAGTATCTTCTGATTAAGTTGAACAAATTAACTATAAAACATCCTTCAAATATTAAGTTTATGAAATTTATTCCGTTTTCTTTGCAATAGTTTGAGTTGGATGTCTTGAGAAATTCGACCAAACATAACACATTTCCTAGACAGCCATTTTCTAAGTAGATTTGAATATCTTTTACACATGCTTCAAAAAAGTTTTTTATTTCACGAATTTGAAGTTATGGAATATATTTTTATTCTGCTGTCTGCCCTTTGTAAATAAAAAAAAATCTTATTCATTCGCTAGTTCAACTCTTGATTTGACAGACGTTTTCAAGGTGATAATTGAAACGATAAAATTTTTCTACTTCCTCATATATAATTTGGTACGAACTTTCAAATCCTGTTGTATACTTTGAGATTACGCATTGTAATATAATCTACAAAAGGAAGTTTCCATTCAACAACTCAAAACAAAATAAACTAAGACTTCGCTTTTGGGTGTTTACTTTATGAATACAAACAAAGATGTTTAAAGTTAAACACATTTTGATAGGTGTGTGGCAGTGAGTGTCTTTTTTCTATAATTTAATGACAAGAACATCTGACTGCATTTGCAATGAATTTCAATCTGAATAATTGGTTAATAGAATTATGGACGCTCCTCCCTTCCCTTTTTTCAGGATATATGTAATTTGTTCTTCACACAAAAGAAAGAAAAATACACTTATTTTGGATACAGGCAACCGCAGCTAATTACTTGAAATATCTAAGACATAAATGTGCTTTTGTTTCATAGTGTCCTAATATTACTGACAAATGCTGTTTCAGCTTATTCCGTTTCACAAGGAATTGCAAGTGACGAAAATATAGAAGAACTAAACTGAATATCTACGAGTATGCATATACAATACAGTACATCATTATTGTCTTCATCAACAACAGCAGTATTGCTGTTACTCTCATTAATACTGGTAATCACTTTAGAAGCCATCAACGTATGAATTCCTATCGTATTACTGGAGTTGGTATCA
>NW_027467712.1:4119150-4124150 GCF_046742065.1 Oratosquilla oratoria
GAAGGTGTTTGTAATGCTCAGATCGTGAATAATGTATATCTCCAAAAGTAATTGTTCAATTTCATTTATGCTGCCGACACCAAAAGGTCCTAAGGAGCCAGGCCAGGATGTGCTGTCAGCTCCTGTTCTTCCATTAAAGTCACCAGTCAGGACTAATTTTTTACTTGCTGGAATTTTATGTAGTCTCTTAGAGTTGGTCGTAGAACTCGTTCTTCATCTCTGGTGGGGAGTAGAGTCTTGGGGCATATGCACCGATGAGATTCACTGTGTCATTCTTAGTGTTGAGGCGAAGAGTTGCAATTCTATTAGTGCCAGTACTGTCTGGTTCACTCATGCTCAGCAATTATTTCTTGGAAGAATAGATAATCATATATATATATATATATATATATATATACTTTATATATATATATATATATATATATATATATATATGTATATATATATGTATATATATACATATATATATATATATGTATTTATATATATACATGTATATATATATACATATATATATATATATATATATATATATATATGTATGTATGTATATATATATACATATACATGTATATATATACATATATATATATATATATTATATATATATATATATATATATATATATATATACATAGGGTGTCCCAAAATAACGTTTACACTACTTGACTGTATATAGCTAATAAACCGTTTCTTTTGTTTCAGATTTGACTTGTGTCCAAGAATGGCGGATATTCACTTTACAATCGAGGACACAATATTCACTCTCAAAACTTTTTGGAAAGTCGAAAACAAAGCTAAATTGCAAAGACGTTTTACTAAACAGTTCCATATGGATACGCCATCTCGCCCCAACATTTCACGCATCATCGCCAAGTTTGATGAACACGAAACTGTCCACCATATGAGAAAGGGTCACTCTGGTCGAAAAAGATAATCAATTAGCCCAACAAAAGAGCAAGAGGTCATTGATGAAGCTCAAAATTCTCCAAGAAAATCAGTGCGCCAACTGTCTTGTGAAACAGGTATCCCTAAATCCAGCGTTCATCGCATTTTGAAGCGTTCCCAATTCAAAAGATTTATCCCATCATTTGTTCATGCTCTGAATGAAGGTGACCCTGATCGAAGGATTGAATTCTGTGAATGGTATCTTGCTAAATGTGCAGGAAATGATGAATTTTCATTCAAAGTTGTTTGGAGTGACGAAAAACGTTCAAGCTGAATTACTTAATAAATCGACACAATTGCACCTACAGGGCAACAAAAAATCCATATGTTACAGAGGAACATCACTTGAATTTGGCTGAAGTGACTGTGAGATGTGGTCTGTCCGCTAGGGAATGCATCGAACCATTCTTTTTCCAAGACCTCGTAACAGAATTGAATTATCTCAACATGCTGTAAGAGTTTGCCATGCCACGCATTCATGAACAATTTGGAGAAGAAGAGTGTTCTTCCAGTACGATGGCGCCCCTCCCCACTTCCATTGCAACGTGAGAGCTTATCTAGATGCATCTATGCCAGACAGATGGATTGGACGAAGAGGAAGTGTTGAATTTCCTGCTAGAGCACCAGATTTGACACCCATGGATTTCTTTTTGTGAGGGTTTCAAAAAGACAAATTTTACAGCACAAAATGGGCAACAACTGGTGAATTGAGAGTTACAACTGATGAACAATGTGTTTTAATACCAGATGAGATGGTGTATGGAGTGCGCACTTCCATTTCTTCCCGTTACGAGATGTGTCTGGTGAAGAATGGATTTCATTTTGAACACCTGAAGTGAAGCAAGGAATTTGTGACATTTTACAATTTTAACCAATGAGAGTTATCCATGGGAAGAGTTTTATTTGTTATTTTTTCTCTTGATTTTAGTATTAAATATTAAAAGAAATCCTTTGCCTATCATATTTATTTTGTTTCATTGTTAAAATCATTAAACGAGGCAAGTTATGCAAACGCTATTTTTGGACATCCTATATATACATAGCTTGAATAAAATATATATATATATATATATATATATATATATATATATATACATATAAATGTATGTATGTAAATATATATATATATATATTATATATACATATATACATACATATAGATGTATGTATGTATATATATATATATATATATATGTATATATATATATATATATATATATATATATATATATATATATATATATATATATATATATATATAACACAGAACAGACCTCTAGCAATGTAAAGTGAACATTGTGTTAAGGTTAAAATGTTAGGGAAAACTATAGGTTTACCCTTACGTTAAAAGACAATAGTTTATTTTTAAAATTAATATAACGAAATCTACCTCACTTGTATCAATATGAAAGAAAATATTCGATTGTATTTTTTTACGCTCGAGGAATAACAGCATTGTTTTCAGTCACGTAATAATCAGGTGCTGTTAATCTAAAGGAAAATAATAGTTAAATCAAGTCTACCATACAGGGTTCGAAAGCTGACATTATTGGATAAATTCTCATACAAACCACAACACCAGATGTGCACGAGTGACACAAGACCCACTCACCACCACCATCCACCACCACTCGCCACCCACGGGTCGTGACGTGCGACACAATACTGGCTCACAAGTCGCCCTGCAATTTGGTTCATAACTTAGATTTCTGCACGAGGCCAAATACGTCCGACGAGCCTCGGCCAATATTTGCCTAACTTCTTCACCCGTGCTGTTAATTCGGCTTTGCTTTCAAATTGAAAAGATTGATGAAAGGGGGGATTGTGAAAGAAGATAGGGCAGGTGATTAAAGTCTCGATCAAGTAATTTGTAAAGGCTTTGTATTCTAGGCTTGTGAATTGGGACGGAATCAGTTTTGTTCGTTTTCTTTTCGGTCAGTGTGTTCGTGAGCATGGGTGCTAGTGCGTAGCCATGCGTGCTTGTGTTTGTGTATACGCGCGCGCGTGTGTGTGTGTGTGTGTGTGTGTGTGTGTGATTGTGTGTGTGTGTGCGTTTGTGTTTGTGTGGGCAGTTATGTTTGTGTGTGTAATTGCGTGTGTTTTATGTGTGTGCAATTGTGTTTTTTGTGTGTGTGTACGTTTAGTTTTGCATGTACGTTTATGATTCCTCGCAAGCGGGCCCACTGTATACCTTATTGTTCTTACGTTGAAATAGTTTATGTAATATGATTGGTTTGTTATATTTTCGATGTTATTTTACAAATTAGTGTGCCCATATGGAAAAATGTAATTTTCACATTCTTCTCCAAATCATCATGATATATATATATATATATATATATATATATATATATATATATATATATATATATATATATATATATATATATATATATCCTTCTGGTGTCCTGCACCAAGAAGTTTTCTTTTATAATTATGCCAGCCCCATTCATAGTTTTAAAAATAGTAATAATTTTGACTATCTTTATCTACTATTGGAAGTTCCATATTTTCTACTTTTTTCGATTGATGCATGGGGTAGAGGGGATTTTTGGTAAAACGGGAATGTCTGTTGAGCAGGGAAGAGAGAGGGCAAGAGATAACAGTGAGTGGAGAGTGACTGTGAATGGATAATAAATTGACCCGTCGCGAAGGGATTTTACCTTGTTATCTCTATTCGTGAGAGAACGAGGGGTGAGGGTCAACTTGTATTGAAGCAGTGTGGATAACTCGGCTTCGGCTTTTGGCCTGCTGTGGATGAGCTGTCTTCATGTAGTGTTGCTGACTTAGACAATGGGAGGATATCGAGGATGGCCCTTTATCAACAAGTAGCTAAGATAATAGGGAAAACAAGTGGTTGTAAGATAGGATATTACAAGCAAACACATACACTCACACACACACACACACACACACACACACACACACACACACACACACACACACACACACACACACACACACACACACACACACACACACACACACACACACACACACACACACACACACACACACACACACACACACACACACACACACACACACACACACACACACACACACACATACACACACACACACACACACACACACACACGCACGCACACACGCACGCACTCACACACACACACAAAAGAGCTTGAGTCTGGAATCCATATTGTAGGGAAAGTAAGCACCAGACTCGATGTGTGAGATTTATTACGCGACGTTTCGACCTAAGTCCTTGGATTGTCAGGGATATTATGGATCATCTAGGTCAGACCACACATTCTCTTGAGATCGCTTTTGTGGGAGAGGAAGAAAAATCTGTGGGAGTATGAAATTATAAACGTGTATAAAAGGGGTACTGCCACTGTCCACTTTTTTAGGGATATCTGTTGAGTTTTAGTTCGCGACTCAAGAAGCATTGACAGGAGACCTGAAGATAAAGACGAGACTTACGTTTATGTGAACCAACGAAAGCTGCAAAAATGGTCGGAGACATGGATAGGTAGAAAGACAGATAGAAATGGTGAGAGATAAACTGAAGCAAGCTTATGGAGTCTGATAAAAAATTAGAAATGGCCTGAATTTTAATAGAACACAAATCATGTGTCCATATTTTTGCATGTGTGACGGCCACATAATTACATTCAACTCCTGTGGAGTGCCATATTCTTCCTATGGTATACACCTAACAACATTATTTAGATAAAAAAAAATCCTGTAATCTTCTTTATATGGTTTCACTTGACATATTTTCATTTAAGACACTATTAATTATTTTCCTTTCTTCACTTCTGTAATGTATAATTTCTAATTCTGTATAAAGCTTAGTTACTGCTTTCATTTTTTTTTTTGTATTGAATTTCATTTCCCACTTCTAAAACCAACGATAAGCCCTGTGGTGCCATATAAGTGATATCCCTCCAATGTGATATTCTGCCTATTACCATCATTCTCATGGATTTACCTTTCATGAATTCCTTTATATTTTGACAAATTCACTTTAAGTCCTACATATCCCAATTTCCATGTATATATTTTCTCCAAATACAGACATACAATGT
>NW_027467712.1:4129150-4136650 GCF_046742065.1 Oratosquilla oratoria
CTCCCACAGTGCCTTTCTGTCTACCCTATCGTAAGCCTTTTCCAGATCCATAAAAGCCCAAAAAACATCCTTCCCCCTTCCTATAGCTTTCTCACATATCTGTCTTACCACAAAGATCTGATCTACACAACCTCTACCTGTCCTAAATCCACACTGTTCCTCACCAATTACTTCCTCTGTTCCTTTCCTAATCCTCACAATTAAGATCCTCCCATAAGCCTTCCCAACTACACTTAACAAGCTAATCCCACTGAAACTACTACATTCACACTTGTCCCCTTTTCCCTTGTAAAGTGGAACTATGCAGGCACTCCTCCAGTCCTCCGGTACTCTACCCTCTCTCCAGCAAACATTAAATAACCTCACCAGCCAGTCCACCATCACTGTACCTCCTTTTTTTTTACATTCTGCATGGCATAAATACATACATACATATATATATATATATATATATATATATATATATATATATATATATATATATATATATATGTAACTGAAGGCGGAGAAAATATACGAGGAATAATAGAAGAATTTTACTGCCATAACGTTTCAACCCTTAGGGTCTTGATCACAAAGCATGACAAAAAAGTATAACATGGACATTTTATACACATACATGTCACCTCACAGGGTGCCTGGGAAAGGTCGTCGTGCACGGAACATTTGTCCGTTTGTTTTCATCCACTATCAATAAACTTGTTGCTCTTGCCAAGCATATAAAACCATCTCTATGGTTGATGTTATTATTAGTATTAATATAGGCTGCTTCTATTGTTTTCCTTAATTTCTTTCTTCAACCTTTATTTATTATAATTGCATTGTCCCAGTTCGGAAGGTGGTCATGTGTATCTATGTGTCTTACTATAGAATTAGAAAGCCTGTGGGTTCTTACATCATTTTTGTGTTCATGTAATCTTTTTTCTAATCCACGTCCTGTTTCCCCAAAATATGAGGATGGGCAATTTTTACAAGGTATTTTATAGACAATACTATTTTCATTCGTATGGTTATTATAATTACGCGTTACCAAATGTCCCACTTTGCTACCTGATGTTCTTGCTATCCTTATACCTGCTTTTAAGAGGGCGTTGTCTAGAGTTGAATTAATGCTGGAATTTGGGACTGTGATATATCGTGTTTCTTTTTATCTTTACTCTTCTTATTTATTTCCTTAGCTTTCTTTTTTAGTTTAAGTAGGAGACCTTTGGGATATTTTAATTTGCTGAAAGTTTTTGTAATGTGATCTAGTTCGTCTTCTAAGAATTCTTCACTACAGATGCGAAAAGCCCTGAGGAAGAAGCCAATTATTATACCTGTTTTAGTTCTAATATTGTGTCCTGAAGAAAAATGTATATAATCTTCTTTATTAGTGGGTTTGCGGTATACCGAAAATTTTACATTGCTGTTTGTTCTGTGTATGACAGTGTCTAAAAATGGTATGGTAATTTTCTGTTGTTCTCTACTTCTGCCGTAAATTGTATGTCACTATTTACATTATTTAATCTTTTTAATTTATTGTTAATATTAGCATGTTTTGGTACAATAACAACAATGTCATCAACATACCTTAACCAAACACTGTTTCTACCCATTATTGATATATAATTTTCAGTTTCAAGCATTTCCATATATAAGTTGGCTAACACAGCAGAGAGGGGACTACCCATGGCTAAGCCAGAATGTTGTCTATATTCAACATCATTGAAAGTAAAAGCACCGAAACCTACACAAAGAGAAATTAAATCAAGGTAATTTGTTTTTGGGGATAGGTAAATATTCATTATTTAAATTGTTTACCACTCGCTTAACAGCTTTAAGAGCACCATTTATCAAAACACGGGTAAACAGCGAAGTGACATCATAGCTGGCTAATATTTTGTTGTTCAAATCCAAATCCTTTAACCTGTTAATTAGATCTGAAGAGTTTTGTAGGTGAGCATTACTGATAGAACCTAATGTTTTGGATAAGGGTTTAGCTAAGCATTTGGCTAACCTATGTGGAGCACTATTGACACCTGATGTAATAGGACGCATGGGAATTCCTGTTTTGTGGATTTTTGGCAAGCCATGCATTCTGGGTGGTATAGGTGCTTCTTCTAATAGATATAATAATTTCTTCCCTTTGTCTGATTTCTTTAAGATTCTCCTTGCTTTTATTGTAAACTTATCACTTTCACTTACAGTGTATCCAACATATTTTTCCTCATAAGTTTCACAGTCACTGTGCAAATTTAACATTTTATTATTGTAATCTTGCTGGTTCATCACTACTATGCCACCGCCTTTATCTGCACTAGTAACTATAATGTCTTTGTCTTTACTTATTTGAATCAAAGCCTTAAGAAATCTCCTAGGAATTACGCACTTGTTAGTATTTGCTAGCGCTTGATAACATGTGGTTATACCTTGAATGAACCCCTTGTCTACATCTCCCATTGACCATATATAGTTTTTGTTCATGTTTTCACTAAATTTCTTTTTGTTAATTCCAACATCGAATTTCATACCTAACGAGAGCGCTTGAATTTCCGTAAGTTTTACAGAACGTAGACGTTTTCTCCAAGATTGTATAGAGGAACAAGTTCTTCCAAAATCAACACCAATACAGTTGACTAACACAGAACATCCCTTCGGAAATGCTGCTAGAGCTTACTTGGAAGAAGCAGTTGAAGATTTACAAGACCGATTAAACATTTTGTGCAGTGAGTATAAAGAGGTACCGTTACCTCGGTGGCTTCTGAATAAGTTACATAAGCAAAGTGAAGAACTTAACAAAAAATTGAACCAAAAGTTAATACAGTTATGTGATAATAGTGATTGGAACAAAGTGGGTAATCCTGATTTAGTGATGCATCTTTCAGACAGACAACTTTCAAATACAGAAATTCAAGCGCTCTCGTTAGGTATGAAATTCGGTGTTGGAATTCACAAAAAGAAATTTAGTGAAAACATGAACAAAAACTATATATGGTCAATGGGAGATGTAGACAAGGGGTTCATTCAAGGTATAACGACATGTTATCAAGCGCTAGCAAATACTAACAAGTGCGTAATTCCTAGGAGATTTCTTAAGGCTTTGATTCAAATAAGTAAAGACAAAGACATTATAGTTACTAGTGCAGATAAAGGCGGTGGCATAGTAGTGATGAACCAGCAAGATTACAATAATAAAATGTTAAATTTGCTCAGTGACTGTGAAACTTATGAGGAAAAATATGTTGGATACACTGTAAGTGAAAGTGATAAGTTTACAACAAAAGCAAGGAGAATCTTAAAGAAATCAGACAAAGGGAAGAAATTATTATATCTATTAGAAGAAGTACCTATACCACCCAGAATGCATGGCTTGCCAAAAATCCACAAAACAGGAATTCCTATGCGTCCTATTACATCAGGTGTCAATAGTGCTCCACATAGGTTAGCCAAATGCTTAGCTAAACCCTTATCCAAAACATTAGGTTCTATCAGTAATACTCACCTACAAAACTCTTCAGATCTAAAACAGGTTAAAGGATTTGGATTTGAACAACAAAATATTAGCCAGCTATGATGTCACTTCGCTGTTTACCCGTGTTTCGATAAATGGTGCTCTTAAAGCTGTTAAGCGAGTGGTAAACAATTTAAATAATGAATATTTACCTATCCCCAAAACAGATTACCTTGATTTAATTTCTCTTTGTGTAGGTTTCGGTGCTTTTACTTTCAATGATGTTGAATATAGACAACATTCTGGCTTAGCCATGGGTAGTCCCCTCTCTGCTGTGTTAGCCAACTTATATATGGAAATGCTTGAAACTGAAAATTATATATCAATAATGGGTAGAAACAGTGTTTGGTTAAGGTATGTTGATGACATTGTTGTTATTGTACCAAAACATGCTAATATTAACAATAAATTAAAAAGATTAAACAATGTAAACAGTAACATACAATTTACGGCAGAAGTAGAGAACAACAGAAAATTACCATTTTTAGACACTGTCATACACAGAACAAACAGCAATGTAAAATTTTCGGTATACCGCAAACCCACTAATAAAGGAGATTATATACATTTTTCTTCAGGACACAATATTAGAACTAAAACAGGTATAATGATTGGCTTCTTCCTCAGGGCTTTTCGCATCTGTAGTGAAGAATTCTTAGAAGACGAACTAGATCACATTACAAAAACTTTCAGCAAATTAAAATATCCCAAAGGTCTCCTACTTAAACTAAAAAAGAAAGCTAAGGAAATAAATAAGAAGAGTAAAGATAAAAAGAAACACGATATATCACAGTCCCAAATTCCAGCATTAATTCAACTCTAGACAACGCCCTCTTAAAAGCAGGTATAAAGATAGCAAGAACATCAGGTAGCAAAGTGGGACATTTGGTAACGCGTAATTATAATAATCATACGAATGAAAATAGTATTGTCTATAAAATACCTTGTAAAAATTGCCCATCCTCATATTTTGGGGAAACAGGACGTGGATTAGAAAAAAGATTACATGAACACAAAAATGATGTAAGATCCCACAGGCTTTCTAATTCTATAGTAAGACACATAGATACACATGACCACCTTCCGAACTGGGACAATACAATTATAATAAATAAAGGTTGAACAAAGAAATTAAGGAAAACAATAGAAGCAGCCTATATTAATACTAATAATAACATCAACCATAGAGATGGTTTTATATGCTTGGCAAGAGCAACAAGTTTATTGATAGTGGATGAAAACAAACGGACAAATGTTCCGTGCACGACGACCTTTCCCAGGCACCCTGTGAGGTGACATGTATGTGTATAAAATGTCCATGTTATACTTTTGTGTTATGCTTTGTGATCAAGACCCTAAGGGTCGAAACGTTATGGCAGTAAAATTCTTCCATTATTCCTCGTATATTTTCTCCGCCTTCAGTTACATTTGTCATAGTTTAAATCAATATATATATATATATATATATATATATATATATATATATATATATATAAATATATATATATATATATATATCGATTATAGCAAATCGAAGTTAGTCAAAGAAAAGGTTGTGAATTTTACGGATAGAATATATATAGAAGGTAATATCCAGGCAAAAATTTAAAACTTATGATTAAAAGAAATTCAGCAAATATTATAAATTTAATTAATGTTTTGTGTTTTGAAAGTAAAAGCCAACTGAAGGCATAACTGCGTTACAGAATTCGTGATATGTCATCTGAAGCTGAAATATCACACCTGTCATCCTGTTGACCTTTCAGGCAGAGAGTGGTGATTCACTAAGTGAGGAAGCTTCACAATGATTTAATGGAAATAAAAATATCATTTGTGAAAAGCAAGAGGACAAGTAATAGCATATTCCAATTAGAAATTATCATGACAGTGGTAAAAGAAATTCAATGCGCAGAGTTGATAGAATAAAGGTTGATAAAAGAATGTGTTAACAATGATAAAATTACACAGTGTAATTCTTTTATCCAATAATGGGACAATAAAAGAACCCAATAATTCTATTGAAATAAAAAAAAAAACATTCTTTCGTTCTGCATCTGATTATAAACCTTACTCCTCTACGTCTTTTTTTAAACATGGTCATCATCGAAGAAATGTTAGATATAAAAATTCTGCCACGAGGTCAATCTTATGGAGTGATGCATGAAAGGAGAAACTAGATTAAAAGTACTACGACTTTATCTTGTGTACAATGAAAGCTAATGATCAAAAGAATGAAAAATAGAGAAATTTACTTCTACAGGATTTAAATACCGAGATAAAATGTCTTTATGCGGATGGTGGTAGGGTGCCCATCAAACGAAATTAGTGTAAAGATCTAAAGAATCACAATACTGCAAAGAATGCCCTCAAACGTGGTAGGAGGATAATGAGGTCTATGAATGACAAAAGGACCTCAAAAGCTGTTACGACTGGAATAATAGTGAAAATTATCTGTCATTCATTTTCATTTGTCTTTTTCTAACCTTTCAGTATGGTCCAACTTAGAGTAATCTTTAATCTCCATTTTTTTTTTATTCAATCACATTGTGTTTAGATCTTTTCGTACAAAACCTTAACTATTTTCCTTCTAAGTAAAAGCAATACCTTTCGTAATATGTCCGGCAAAATATAATAATTAGAGCTTCGTTGGCAGTAATTTGCGCTTCGCTCCCTGGGGACAATATCGCTTCGAACAATTTGAGTCATACTGTAGAGATAGTAAAAAAATATATTGAACAGGGACAGATGAAATCATAAATATATGAATTTGATTAACTCTCTTTTCTGGGTAGAGATTAGTTTCCAATCACAAAGGAATGCTGCTTGAGTCTGGACAGTTTTGATGCTACTCAAGTCCCTAAAATATTGGCTGTATAAAACTCATACAGGAGGCAAAGTAAAAGAAAACGTAACTGACCACCATAAATGGTGAGAATAACTTATACCATCTAACCTACCTAACCAATCTAATACTATCTAGTACTAACTAATAAAGTCTAAAAGGTTTCTTCTCCCTTGTAAGAGAGGTAACCAGCCAGAGCATGCACCCATTTATTCATCCCATACCCATACAACAACAATTTATTTACTTTTTTATCTAAGCTCCTTGTAATAAATGTTACTCAAACACTATGAATCAACATAGGCTAGATGCCTGATATGTTTTTTATATTCAATTTTAATTGCTACTTTGTAAGTAATTTGCGAAATATATTTACGTACATTGCCCATAATACCTACTAATATTGCCCATAATACCAGGTAGGTTGACTGGATAATAATTTATTGGGAAGTTTTATCAGATACCCTCTGGCGATAAAGCAAACTGACTTAAGCAGTTTTTTGCCACCAAAATGGTGAAGTATATCATAATGAAAGTAATATGAAACAATGTTTGGTATAAATAACATTGAAATAGCCCATGTTCTATAGCTATGAGTAGCTAAAATTGAATTAAGAACGCTACATTGTATTTTATGATTATATAAAGGGATGGCTAACTGAGTAGAAATACAGGTATGTTACGATTGGGAGAAAGTAATAGATGCTGATGAGGGACTAGAATTACAGTTTAGTATCAATTCCAGAGATGGATCTTTGTGCAAAGTAATTTAGACTTGGAGTCTCTCCTCTAATTTGAGAGAAAATTTTCAGTTTATAGAAACAAGAGAAAAGCAAGAAAAACAGAGCAAAGCGGAATGGAGAAAGAAGTGTGCGCACCTAGAAATATGGAAGCAAGGGTAACAACAATGATTAGGCAAAAGAACAAAGGTAGTGAGAGATGAAAAATGGACGATATAGTACATTAAACAAAAGGACCAACCTGAGGAGAGACACACATTTATTGTATTGGGACGACGAAAGAGAGGGAAGAAAGAGAAATACAAGAAACAAAGGAAATATATATTAAAGAAAAGGAAAGAGGGATTAGAAAAGAGGAAGAGGCTAGGGTAAGGTAAAAGAGAATAGTTTTAGGTTGGAGTGAGATTTCAAGATGAAAACAGGTTGAT
>NW_027467712.1:4144150-4154150 GCF_046742065.1 Oratosquilla oratoria
TTCTCATTCTGATTGTAAAATTTGATTAAGAACAACAGCAATTAAAATAAGACATTATATTTCAATGGAGAATGTTTTTATCTTTTCAAAGATGTTGAGTTGTGTATCAATGAGATATATTACAAAAGTTATATACACAACATTTAAGATGTTAGTGATAGTAGAGTGTCTCTGCATAATTTCATATCTCACACACTTATTTCACTTTTTGTCGAGGACACACACTGGTGAAGCTGCATAACAATTTCCAACGCTTCACAAAAGAAAATGTTTCAATACTTATCGGCACTGTTCTTATATTTTGGCAAAGTTCCGAGTCTTCATGACTGACCAAGGCTCCAGGTCTTCATGTCTGACACACCAAGGTCATAGTAGTTCAGGTTTCCCATCTCAATCAAGCACCATACATTTCAACAATATGAATACTACCTGTAAAATGTATTTGGATTAATACTCAATTCACAAAATAAATTATCAACATACTCCCCATAATCTTCTTGGTTTAAATTCTTAATTACTACACTAACACCTTGAGAATCTTTAATTTTAGTGTCACATGTATCCTTCTTTATATCATCAAAGTGACTAATTGGTGCTTCCCTTGTTTCTAATTGTATTTGTTTCCACCTCCAAAATCAATTATTCTATATGGACCTGAGTATCTCGGTTAAAGTTTGTTATGAGGAGTATGTAATTTGACCATAACTAAATCTTCAATTTTTATTTCTATTTTATGTGCTATTTTGTGTTGTTGCTTTCTCATCTCATGTGTATACTCCTGTATATGTTCTCTAACTCTTTGGTGTAAAACTTGTATCCTATTTGAGATATAATCATATATATTATACACAGGTTTCTGCTCTTAGATCAAGATTTCATATGAAAGAAATTTGTTCTCCCCTAAAATGATAAAATTAGGTGTTTCTCCTGTAATTGTGCTAATTTGGTTGTTTAGGGTACATTTAACACAAGGGATCCAAGCATCCCATGTTACACTATGAAGACTTATCATACCTCTAGGACATGTAATAATTTTCTTATTTTACCTCTCAACAACTCCATTGATCTGAGGATGATATACTAGAATGTTAATTTTTTTAATCTTGAATAATGTATATAATTCTTCCAAGATTTTGTTATTAGATTAAGTTCCATTATCTGAAACTAGGATCTTAGGTGTAGTGAAATTACAGATTATCTGGTCATAGTTTATTGAAGCAATTATTTCAGCTTTCTTATATGGAATGGAATGTAAAATAAAAAATCCTGAAAGATAATCAATAGCAACATATACATATTTATATCCATTTTCACACACAGGAAACTCCAATGTACCTATGTGAGCTCTTTTCCAAGGTTTCTTCGAAATAGGAAATGATAACATAAGAGCAGGCTTTTGCTTTGTTTCCATTTACATTAGCACATTAAAAAAACTCAAATTATATATATCTTCATACCCAGCTAAAAGTATGTAAGTTATGCTTGTCTATAAGTTTGATCTTTTCCTTGGTGTGAACTACAATCATTATCATGAAGTAACTTCAATACCTCTTATGCAAGAGTTTGTTGTATTAACAACTGATTTACTGGGCCTCTAGAAATATCTTTCCCTCTTACAACTATTTTTCTATACTAAAGTTCAATAGCTATATAAAATTTCTCTATCTTATACCCTTATGGAAGTTTTGGAGGATTTCCTCTTTGGTTCATCAAATACTGGGCTACTGATTCCCATGTCTTATCATCTCTCTGTTCCATTATTATCGTTTCCTCATCTAAGGTTACTAGCTCATCTATACTACAGACAAAATTGATCAATTCTGCCATTGGTTGGCTAATATTTCTAGATAGAGCATCTGCTGCGACACTTTCTCTACCCGGAATGTACTCAAACCTAACCTCATAACATTGAAGCATAGCAAACCACCTGGCTAGTCTGCCCCTAAGGTCCTTATGCTTAAATAAGTTCTGAATAGTTGTATGATCAGTCCACACTCTGATTGGATATCCAAGTATCATAGCTCTAAAACTTTCTAATGAATATATCACTGCTAATGTTTCTCTTTCTGTTAAGGAGTAGTTTCTATCTGCACTATTACAAAGTCTAGATGTGTAAGCTATTGGTTTCAAAGTTCCAATTCTCTCTTGCATCAGTATGCCTCGTAACCTTATGTCAGACGCATCAGTACAAATAAAGAACTTTTTATCATAGTCTGGAATCGTTAAAACTGGAGAACTAATAAGTTTATCTTTCAACTTGTCAAAAGCTTGCTGCTGTGTAGGTCCCCATGTGAATTTTGAGTCTTTTCTCAACAAAGAACTTAATAAATTAGCTATGTCTATATATCCTTGGATAAATTTCCTACAATATCATGTCAATCCCAAGAAACTTCTAATATTTTCTACATTGTTTGGAACCTGAAAATTCTTTACTGATTCAACCTTTGAAATTACTGTATTAAGTCCATGCCTGTCAATTTCATGTCTCAATATATAACAGTGTCCTGCAAAAACTTACATTTTTCATCTCTCACTTTCAATCCTCCTTTATCTGGTCTTTAAAATGCCAAATCTAATTTCTTAAAGTGCTCAGCCACTGTTTGGGAACCTATGAAAATATAATCTACAAAATACACTGGTAGTGTTTCCTAACCCATCTAAAACTGTATTAATTAATTTTATGTAAGTTAATGGACTGTTAGATAACCCCAATGGCATTTGTTTGAACTCATAGTGTCCCGTTGGGGTAGAAAACACTGTGAATTTTCGTGAATCTTCATGCAACTCTGTTTGCAAAAAAGCAAACCTCATATCTATAGTGCTGAAATACCTATTCTCAGTTCCCAAACTTCTAAACATTTCCCCTATCAACGGTAATTGTAATAGGTCGTGTATGGTCTGCTTATTCAATTCCCTAAAACCAATAACTGGAAGCATAGTACCATCTGATTTTGGCACCAGAATCAGAGAGAAACTCCACTCACTTTTATTATGTTCAATAATAGCCTGCGATACCATTTCAGTGTTCAATTCATGTGCAATGGCTAGTTTAGAATGCAGTACTCTGTAGGCAGGTATATAGATAGGCTGAGTACCTGATTTTAGTTTGATCTGATGTTTTAGAACAGTTGTTTTGCCCAAGGCGTCCCCCGGCAAAGCAATTGCTTTATTATGTTTCAAGAGTAAAGCAACTAAGCTTTCATCCAACTCAGGATAACTAGTAGGTTCTAGTTGATTCTTGCATTTCTTTCCCAATTCTATTGCTTCCTGAAATGAACAGATTGATGAAATTGGTAATTCACCCTCCTCATTATTCTCATTTACAGTAAAATCTTGATGGATTTTGTACAAGCTTGAAAATATCCTATATGTGTCCCTTCTCTAAAGGCTATGTCTTTATTCAAAGTACTAATCACTAATATTTCTGTCATGTTCTTATTTGACTTATAAATCCCTGTGTCCAATTTCGAACCTTTTAATCTAATTGATTCTGGGATGGTTAAAATTTGAGTCTACAGTGACTTGTTTCAACTGCACATCAACCCTGTTAATTGCCCTGGATTTTAATAACGTATACTTTATTATGCCACCTTCCACAATTAGCAAAGCTTCATTTGAAGTTAATGAATTAGTAACTTCTGGGGTTTCTTGAACATCTGAGTTGGTCTAGACCGCTCTGCTCCGATATCTAAAATATAATTGTTATCTTCCCCATCTATTTCTTTAGATTATTTGATTACTGTTATTGGCCCTAAGTCTGGTTGAGTTAAAAATTTAATTAACTGTGATTTCACTAAGATCCCTAACTCAGCAGGACGTATGACCATGCCCTCTTTTCTCATAGTTGCAAATCCTATCAGTAAATCTCGTGGGAAAACATATTCTTCTACAACTATCACTGGAATATGCAAATGCTCATTTTTATATAAGATGACCTCTGATTTAACCTTACACAAATGTTTTTAACTGACTTTCAGTTACTCCTTGTAATGAGTAATAGATTGGTTCCAAGATTTTCACTCCTGGCTTCAACTGGTTTAAAACTACTAGTTATAACCTTAACTACATACCCTGTAACAATAGATATTTGAATGGGTTTATTAAACATTCTACCCCCAATGAGAGGTCCTACAGAAGTCCTTCCAATTGTTATAATCATTTTACAACTATCTTTGATATTGGGGTTTTCTTTTACCCTTCTATCACTCTTATCTCTAACATAATATTGTCTATGTGTATTTCTATGGGTAGCTCTGTAGTATTGTTTTATTTTGTCTCGGGGTTTTTCCTCTTCTTTCTTTATGCAAACAAAAAATCTACACACCTGTGTTCTATGTCCAATTATCTGATGATATAAACAGAAATGTGAGTTTCTACAATGATATTCTTCATGACAAACATATTTGCATATTCTACAAGTAGTTTCATAATAACATCCATGTGCTCTATGCCCCCAGGTATTATAATTATATCATTCAATTCTAGCATTCCTTGAAGTGCTTCTAACTCTAAGTTCAGATTCTCTATTTCTATAGTCATTTCTAGATTGTCTCATTTCTGTTGTTGCATTCCTACTGTCATCACATAGGGACTAATTGCTTTAAATTCACTTAAACCTTGAAGAAGATAATCTACCTCCCCTAACTTCATGTTTACCTGAGATCTTTATACAACTTTTCTGCCGTTATTTCGTCAAAGCTGTTTGTCAACAAGTCAAATGCAATTAATTTTGTTACCTAAGAAACTCATTTCGTCACTAGATCTTTCTATACAATCTGAATCCTTCAACACAGAAATCATGCCCTTAGACCATCTGTCTAAATTTGCTAAATATTCTGTATTTCATTCACTTGTTTTTATTTTCTTTATCATTCTAACCAAAGACCTGATAGGATCCTTATCACACTTTTACTCAAAATGTTTAATGAACGCCTTCATATAATCTTCATGTTGGTTGATATCTTCCATTTGCTGGATATTTATTATAAGCCTAGCCCTACCCTTCTCAGGATCTACATTTTCTTTCAAAAGTTCTATTTTCCTTTTTTTCGTCTGTTATGTTTTTAGTGACAATTAAAGTGTCGATCAAATTGAGAAACCTATTAACTCCCAAGGTGTTTTCATCACCCGTGAATTTGGGACTATTGACATTCGAGGAATGAACCTCGTGCCTCAAAATACCACCTGTAGTCATACCTTCAGTGTTTTTAAAGTCGAATTGAATAGACTGCCTCCTCGTAGGCTTCCTCCACGTACATTAACTATATCTTCCGAGCCCCTCTCGTAGTCCTTCGTTCACTCGTAGTAGTAGTTCGTCCCCTTGTCCCTCGTAGTAGTAGCTCGTTATAAGCCTCTCTTGTTCACTTATCTTGTCCCTTGAAGTCAGCATGTGCGTGGCGTGCACTGCGTGGTTGTGGTTGTAGTTGTGGTTGTGGTTCTGGTTCTGGTTGAGCACTGTTTGGTTGTGTTTGCGTGCAGTGTAGCTTGGTGTATTCATGCACCCATAGCAGTATCTTGCACTAAGTCCTGTAGTTTGATGCATTCTTCCCGTTTTCTATTCACTCGTTTCGTCCCGAGCTGCTCACCACTGTTACTTCCGTCACCTCCGTAGTAAATAATGTTCCCTTCTATACTGCTGTATTTTGTTTATCATCTCTACTTTTTCTACCTTACTTGTCTACCTTTATCTACCAGTCTCTTATAATACATACATATATATATATATATATATATATATATATATACATATATATATATGTATATATATATATATATATATATATATATATATATATATATATATATGTATATATATATATATATATATATATATGTGTGTGTGTGTGTGTGTGTGTGTGTGTGTATGTGTGTGTGTGTGTGTGTGTGTGTGTGTGTGTGTGTGTGTGTGTGTGTGTGTGTGTGTGTGTGTGTGTGTGTGTTGGGTGTTTGTGTGTTTTGAGTGTGTGTGTGTGTGTGTGTGTGTGTGTGTGTGTGTGTGTGTGTGTGTGTGTGTGTGTGTGTGTGTGTGTGTGTGTGTGTGTGTGTGTGTGTGTGTGTTTAGATGCATGTATGTATATATGCTTCTTGTATAAGTATTATTTGAATACATATACTTATATGCATTTAAAAAAGCTGTAATTACATATATACACGTATACTCTATGTACAGGCATGCGTGTATATACATCTGTCCATTTTCATGCAGATAAAATATTTCCATAACTATCATTGCCGTCAGTTCATTTTTCCCAGACCAATCAACCTTTAATATCGGTCCGGTCTTTTGTCCATAAACCCATGTTCAGAAAATGTTTTAATTGAAGCCCAGGAAAGCGTTGCTTTGTTCTCTATATTTGAATTTAAACCACTGCATGCATGTCCAACCTATTCATTAAGGTCAAGTCCTTCCACCCGTTAGCTTTGCTGAAGCGTTATAGGAAGCTCAGCCTATGGCACCAATTGCAGGTGACTGTATTCGACAAGTGCTGCGAATGATTTCCGTAATTTACCAAATCGGTCCTTGCTATCGACAGCAGAATACTGAGTTCTGTAAGATGCGTGAATAATATTAGTGATTCTGTGATGAGATTATATAGAAGGACATCGTATATGAATTGAAAGGATTCCATTCGATGTATCTATACATACATACATATCGTATTAAAACTGGCATTTATTTTTAGTTTCAACAAGTTTCTTGCTTAGACTCAATCTTTCGAAATGTTTATTTTTCTTATTTCATGAGTCGAAATAAGATATTACATTAGGGCATTTCTAAGTAGAGAATAATGATCCAAAACTATATTAAATTGCATACCCATACATATATACGTACATATTTATCTATCTATCCATCTATCTATGTATGTATCTATCTATCTCTCTCTCTCTCTCTCTCTCTATATATATATATATATATATATATATATATATATATATATATGATATACATACATACATACATACATACATACATACATACATACATACATACATACATACATACATACATACATACATACATACATACAAACATGATGATGGTAGTCCGTCGATTACGACGATGACACCTTCTCAGGTTTTCTGGCGGGGAGGTACGTCAACGCCTGTTATGGGTTCGGAGGTGGTTTATGAGGCCAATTCTCGAACGGCAGACGTGGGGTCAGTGGGGGCAGGGGAAATGTTCATTGTTTGGAGGCTGTGATGACGTGGCCTTGCGCCTCGCTCTTGCCTTCCTGGCGTTTTCCCTGCGTTGGTCCTCAAAAACTGTCTGGGCCTGCAGGGTAATGGAACGCCACTGAGGTCTGTCCAAAGCTTCGGTTTCAAGCTTTTTGGGTGGAATGTTAGTATGGGTGAGATGTGTCTTCACGCAGTCTTTAAAGCGCTTGCGTGGTCCACCTGTGTTTCTCTTGCCTAAGCTAAGTTCCCCATACCAGAGTTGTTTGGGGAGGCGGTGGTCATCCATTCGAATGACATGTCCCACCCATCGTAGCTGACTTTTGAGGATCATGGCCTCGATGCTGGTCATCTCTGCAAGGTCGAGCACCTACAGGTTTGTGACTCGGTTTTGCCATTTGATATTTAGAATGGATCTTAAGATGCGCATGTGAAAGTGCTCTAGCTGCTTCAGGTGTCGACTATATAGGGTTTATGACTCACAGCCATAAAGAAGGCTGGTAAGGACTACAGCCCTGTACACTTTCAGTTTGGTAGAAAGTCTGACATTTCGCTGGTTCAGAACTCGTGTTCTGAGCCTGCCAGGTGCTTGGCTGGCTTTGCAGATTCTGGCACTGATTTCTTTGTCCAGGCTGCCGTCTTTGCTAATGGTGCTGCCGAGATATTTGAACCCCTCCGCATTTTTCAGTTGAGTTCCTTCGATGGAAATGGAGGAAGGCTGGGAGGTAGAGGTGGGTGCTAGTTGGAAAAGCACCTCTGTTTTTCCAAGGCTGATGGTAAGGCCAAAGAGGCGGGCAGCCTCAACAAACTTATCGACGATTAGCTGTAGGTCCTGTTCCTTGTGGGCCATGAGGGCACAGTCATATGCTAAAAGTGCCTCAAGAATGAGTTTCTCAGTAGCCTTAGTCTTTGCGTTCAGTCGACGAAGATCGAACACAGAACCTTCAAATCTGAATCGCAGATATACCCCAACGTCCTGGTCCCTGAAAGCATGGTTGAGCACACAGGTAAAGAACATATCAAAGAGGATCGGGGCCATGACGCATCCCTGTTTGACGCCATTGCTGATGTTGAAGGGCTCCGACACCTCTCCGCCTAACAGCACCTGCCCGGTCATGTCGTCATGAAATTGTCTAATAAGGTTGACGAATTTGTCTGGGCATCCGAGCTTGGACAGAATAACGCAGAGGTCCTCCCTGTTCACTGTGTTAAATGCCTTGATGAGGTCAATAAAGACTGCGTACAAGTCCATGTTTTGTTCGATGCATTTATCCTGCACTTGGCGCATGCTAAAGATCATACAAGATTAATCAAGCATGCCACAAACCAAAGGAGTAGTAGACCTATCTCAATTCAGCGAGGTCGTATTGTGAAAATAAAGGTGAACTTAGTCAACGCAAAATATCTGAAAGTCTGCAAATATTCATTTTTACTGTTAATAGAATTATCGTACAATTCACCAAAGAGGGCAACAAGGGCACAAAACCTCATTCAGGTCGTCCCGGGCCCTCAGAAAGAATCTTGCTTCTTATCAAAAGAAATGTCGAGGAGGATCCACGTTGCAAGGTCACTAACATAGCAACACAAGCTGATGTTAGTCCCAGAACAGCTGCCAGGCATCTCCACAAGCTGGGTTACTATGGCAGAGCTGCAGGAAGGAAGCCACTCCTTCGTCCAGCCAATATCAAGCGCAGAAAGGATTGGGCTGTTGAGATGGTGGAGAGACCTGTGGTCTTTTGGAGCACTGTCATTTTCTCTAGTGAGTCACGATTCGCATTATTTTCTGACATTGGAAGAGTGTGGTATTGAGACTCTGTAGTCTAGAGTTTGACCTCAAAAGACCGCAGCCAACAGTGAAACATCGGGACATTTCAGTAATAGTTTGGGGTGCAATTAAAAGTGAAGGTCGATCAAATATGTTTCTATATTAAAGGAGGGGTTCATTTTATATTCTTCAGTAGTAGAATGAATAAAAATGTCTTCCTATTTATGGAAGATGGGGCTTCTTGTCACACTGCTCAAGCAACACAAAATTGGTTGAGCCAAAATGAGATCCTGATACTTCCATGGCTAGCTCAGTCCCTGGATATGAACCCTATTGAAAACCTCTGGGGCATATTAGACCGACAACTTTGCAAAAAGAACAGGAAGCCATTTCAAAGCCCGAGCTCTTAGGATTACTACGGGAAACTTAGCAAGAAATCCTTCAAGATGATATTCATGAACTAATCGCTAGCAATACCTAGAAAGGTCCTTGCATTGAAAAAAACCAACGGGGATGTCAAGCAAGTATTAGATATTGACATTATGACCATTTATAAGCACTTTAATTGTATCAATTGCTGGTATAATAAATTAAGGTATTTCTCTTTGGTGTCTATTCAATTCTGTCATGTCCGTGTACACATATCAAAACATTAAATTATATATACTCAAATTATGTATACATACATAAATGCATATATACATGCATTTATACAGTAATGACTATACGGTGTTGTAAGCAACTTTCCACAGAGAGCCTTGACCTGGACTTTGTTTATCTATGCATTGTAATGAGACGCAGGAAAACTTTCTTGCCAAATTTGGTAAAGATCATATTAGAATTACGTATCAAAGTTGTTTTAGTAGAGAGAAACATATATTCGCTCTCGAATTCATATAATTTTAGTCATAAAGTGATATTCTCGGATATGAAGTGGTTAAAGATCCGTGGGAACACAACGTGACTATGATATTTTTTAATATACAAGTGTCGGAATCTGCAGCCAGCAGTATCTTTGGGGCTGGCTACCAACTCTTACTTATGATTCTACTTTCTGTT
>NW_027467712.1:4159150-4166650 GCF_046742065.1 Oratosquilla oratoria
TCGTGGTTAAGCTGGTACGTTTCCTTTGTGGACTTTTCGACGTTGTCATACCTGAATAGAATCACCAGTGACGGTGTAGTCAATCAAATAATTCCGACTGTCGTCCCCGGATTCGAACCAAGGGTCGCGAGAATACGAGACCGACGCTCTACGACTCGGCTATCGGTTGTCTAAAAATCTTCTACCGGGGAATGAATCTATTCCCGAGGAATTAAGTTGACTGCTAACTGGCGTCCGTACTTAGTTTTTACGAAGAACTAACAACATTCGTAGCTTCGTGGTTAAGCTGGTACGTTTCCTTTGTGGACTCTTCGTTGTTGTCATGCCTGAATAAAATCACCAGAGACGGTGTAGTCAATTGAATAATTCCGACTTTCGTCCCCAGATTCGAACCAAGGGTAGCTAGAATATGAAGCCGACGCTCTACGACTAGGCTATCGGTTGTCTAAAATTCTTCAACGACAGTCTGAATTATTTGATTGACTACACCGTGATTCTATTCAGGTATGACAAGGTCGAAAAGTCTAATGACAGAGTGTCGGCTTCGTATTCTCGTGAGCCTTGGTTCGAATCTGGGGACGAATTCGGAATTATTCAATTGACTACACCGTCACTGGTGATTCTATTCAGGTATGACAACGTCGAAAAGTCCACAAAGGAAACGTACCAGCTTAACCACGAAGCTACGAGTGTTGTTAGTTCTTCGTAAAAACTAAAGACGCACGGCTGTTAGCAGTCGATTTAAGTCCTCGGGAGTAGATTCATTCCCAGGTTGAAGAATTTTAGACAACAGATTACCTAGTGGTATTCCTGCGAGCCTTGGTTCGAATCCGGGGACGATAGTCCGAATTATTTGATTGACTACACCGTCACTGGTGATTCTATTTAGGTAATATATGTTACAACTTGGATGGGTTCATTACGAAATCAATGATATATAAAATTGAAAATAGGTATTTCCCTCTTTATATGACCAAATATCAATTAGAGATACAATGATAAGAGAAAATAAAGCAAGAGTTCATGGTGATGAAACTGAGAATAAAAATCTGGTCGATATAAGGGGATGCCGGCATATAGGCCAAGTAAAGTTACATACTAGGTTACATACAAAAGGTTACATAATATATTATAATACATCCTGATGACATTCTTCTTTGGAAAAAATGAGAGAACTCTGAACTTTTCAAAATTTAAAACCATTTTCGTCGTTATCCAGAAAGTAAGGCTTTGTTCACACTAGCGGTTGCAACCACCGCTGTTTGAACTGCGGCGGTTCAGTTACAATCGGAGTCACTGGAGGCGTTTATACACGGCGTAGTTCTTTTCTTGACTATGCGGTACCGCTGCAGTTTCCGCGCGGTTCAAACCACTAGTATGAGCAGGACTTACTTAGCAGCAACAGTCAACTTTTTTTCGGGTGTGTATGCTTTAGTTTTAAAACCTAACAGAGTGATATTATAGGGTACCTTTCAAAGAGCTTGTAAGCTTCCCCGGAGTTTCTGCTGGGCTAGATCTTCGTAAGGAGAAGAAATATATATATATATATATATATATATATATATATATATATATATATATATATATGTATATATATACATATATATATATATATACATATATATATATGTTTATATATGTATATATATGTATATATAACATACATATATATATATGTATATATATATATGTATATATGCATATATAAATATATATATATATATATATATATATATATATATACATATATAAAGTCATGTCTTATTTATTCACGAAATAATCAGTAGGGATTCACCTTTCAACTTTTCACATAAAAACTACTTATTTCAAGTTTATGTCGAGATGGCATACGCATCAACTTTCTAATATCAAGTACAATACCAAGTTTACATATCATCCGAGTCCCTGCCCACATAACATCAAAATGCAAATAACATTTGAAAGTAGAATTAAGAAGAGCGTCATGCCAGATGGGCAAGTAATCTCAACTTTGAAAAGAAAATTAAAGTACTTACACTCATCCCAGGAGCGCTTGGCGTCGGGCTGGCAGACAGTGGACCTCCCTTCAAGGGTACAAGTTCGTTAAAGTGTACAACTATATGCTTTGTGTTGAGCGTGTGAAACGGTCTTTTCACGACATAAAGAATAATATATATTGATATCCCCATACAAATCGGGTAACATGTGTGCTATACATTGCATGCTAAAGTAAATATAGTAAAATTATTATGCATTCAACTGGTCAACTCTGGGCATTTAAAAGCCGTCTGATCCCAGTGTCCTTGACGCAACAATCACAGAGTCGTATGGTACTAACACGACTTCCATAACAGAAAGCCAAAAACAAACGTTATTTGGTTATAAGGTTATTATAAAATATTAAACATAGAAAAGGATTGATATTATGAAAAATGGCTAAGAAAATTCCGCTATAGAAATTATATCCTGGATAACACTGAAAGGACCGCCACTGTCTGTAGTCACCACGTTTTAGACAAGTGTGTTCACCTGGGAGCCTTAATGTTTGTGTTGTAGTTCTGGTACTTACCGTGACATTGTCCAATTACAGGCTTGAGAATCCTTTTGTTTCGCATCGTGGGTGCAGAAAATGTGGGATCAAAAAGCTACAAAACATAATCGCAAATCACGGTCGTATTTCCTCATAGCATAAGGTTCATAACCGTGTAGTCTCGTTCCGTTTCCCTGTATATTTCGTTTAACCACATAATCTTGTTGGAGTACAAAACAACACCACGGTTTGATTGTTATGGTAGATGTACTCCTGGCAAATGAAAGTGAATAAACACACTGTACAAATACGCGATTTCATAAAAAAAAAAATCATCATGCATAGCTAATCATAAACAAACATTGGACAAACTTAGGTTTAAGAATGAATGAATGAAAGGTGGTGGTGGACATGGAACTACCAAGTGTAGGCTTTATGGTTTCTTGCAGTCTCCTTCATTATCATGTTCTTAAATACGAAACAACATCATATTTTGATTGTTATGGTAGATTTACTCATGGCCAATGAACGTGAATAAGCATCACTGTATAGTCATGCGATTTCAAGCATTACTAATCATTAACAAACATGAAGCGAGGTGAGGTGCTCACGTTAGGGGGAGCAGAATTCGGACACGAGTTTGCGGCCCACGGAGTGAGATCAAAACCAACATGCTAATTGCCACGTTAGTTACAAACGCGCTTTGATATGCTTAGATAAAGTCGATAGATCATCAAAGTTTTCTTAAACACGGTTCGTAAGTCCGTCAAGATAGAGTGGGGCACAAGCCTCGTCTATCAGCTCATCGAGTATTACGCTATCATCCAGAATTGTGGGACCCAAGGGATAATGATTACAAAGTATTGAAAAAGAACACGATGCATGGGTATGCATCATTAAAAAAGGAATCAATAGAGATTATTCAAAAGAAAAACGACCACAATCATAAAAGACTTATGCGAAATTAATAACGCAAAGACCCGCTGATAAATTATTTCGAAATTATGAATAATGAACATAAGTAATAGCTTTACTTAAGCGAGGCATGAACGAATGGTAAACCTTTGCGAACATAGCGTTGACAAATATGATTTTGTAAGAACATGAGAATATAACGGCGCGCTACAAAACTGATTCCAAATATCAAAAATAAATCATACGAAAATCGACTAAAACATATGAATCTGTTTTCCCTAAAAAAGCGTAGACTCAGAGGTGACTTGATAAAGGTCTTTAAAATTCTAAAGGAAATTGACAACATCAAAAGTGACAAAATTTTCACATTGAATGAGAATCAGACAAGAAACAATGGTCTCAAACTGAAATAGATTAAATTTGGAAGTAGGTAGAAACAACTTTGCCAACTGTGTAGTTAATGAATGGAATAAACTTCCTGCACAGGTAGTGCAATGTAGTTCAGTTCGAAGCTTTAAGAATCATTTAGATAAACACCTAAGCAAGATGCTGTAATGATTATAATTTATTTTATATTATTTGTTTTTGTTTTGTTATCATTTGTCTGTTTGATTTTCATTTATTATTAGTTATATGTCAATTTATTATTATCTACTATTTACCTGTTTGTTTATTATTTAACTATACCTGTGCATTTATTTATGTATTTTATTTGCTATCTACATTATTGTAGTTTTTATTTAATATTTCATTATTATTATGATTTTTTCGCATCCGACCTAGATATGGACCAAAAGGTCTTCTGTCAGCATGCTCTGCCTTTGTAATCCTTTGTAATAATGGGGGAGACTGTAAGAGACCATAAGGCCTACACATGGCAGCTCCATGTCCCTTACCACCTTTCAACCTTATCCATAAAGTTATCTAATGTTTTCTTAAAGCAACCAATTGTTTCAGCGGTTACTACATTGTTTACCACTCTAGTGGTAAACCGGTTATTGACTATTTCCTTCTTCACCTAAACAAGGGATCCCTTCGTTCAAGGGGAGTGGGAACCTTCATCAAAATAATTTAGCTAACTAGAGGTTCCACAGAGCTGCACGTAATCATCCAGCCTTTATAAAAGCAAAATCCTAAATCAAAGCTACAATTTCATATACGTGGTATTTGTAAATTTTCGTCTCATCCGCTTGCATAGCAATTTATATATATTTTTGTATCTATATTACGACAACTCCAACAACTTTTCGTGATAATGTTTTTCCTGCAAATTTATATTAAAGGATGGTAAAAAAAAAACAATTCCCGCATACTTTCCGCTACTTGCCACCGAAGCATCATTTCTGTTGCGAGCATGGACAACCTACTATGTATTTCAGCGGCTTTGACCCATCGTTTTTCGCTCATATTTCCGAAATAATCATTCACATCAGCATGGTATATTAGCACAGCCTAATTCACACCCGGCCATAATTTTTGACGTTATAGTATATTCACAAGTGTATTTAATTACGGTGTTTACTCTTGATATTGTGTGTGTCGTAGCCGACACCCGTGAAGTAAATCGAACAAGTAAAGTTGGGGTACACGAGGTAGTTTGTGATGACGTCACGACTTCACCTGTTCGATTTACTTCACAGGTGTCGGCTATGACACACTTAATATCAAGAGTAAACGCCGTAATTAAATACACTTGTAAATGAACTCTAACGTCAAAAATTATGGCCGGGTGTGAATTAGGCTGTGCTAATATATCATACTGATGTGAATGGTTATTTCGGAAATATGAGCGAAAAACGATGGGTCAAAGCCGCTGAAATACTTAGTAGGAAATCCCTAGTTTCTATCATTGTCCCCTCCCCACTAAAACTCCCGATTCACCACAGTTCCCCCAAGATCGTTGTGGTGGTGGTGTGTGTGGGGGAGTGTTAGTATTCTAGAAAATAGTGATGTACGGTGGAAGTCAAGGTCAATGGCTTGAATCATATCAAGAAAAAAGAGAAAAACCTATGTAAAAAAAAAAAAAAAGTGAGATTATACTTCACTGGGATCGGCACTGTGGATGACGATTAGCCGTGACATGCATTCCGTGCGTACGGAAGGTTCAGTATCATCATGGACTGCAGCTCATTTTATGCTTAAGGGCATCTACGAACACATGTAAACGAAAAACTCGGACACTTTCCTGTTATTACTTCATCCCGTTCTTTCTGGAGTAGATCCACCTACACACGTATTTGCTGCCCGTCCACAGACTCTTACCAGCCTACACGCTAACACCAGGCCTAACACCTCCTGCCATGTCAGTGACATCCGATCCTGCTGAAATCTCATCACGTCAAAAGACTAAAGTTTTGTTCCTCCTACTTCGTCACTAGGGGGAAGGGGGATAAGTTAGCAAGGTCATGCCTTGACTATCTCATTTCTATGTGTAAATATCTGTAAATATTAGTATTAGTATTCTATCATGTTTGAATTGAATTATACAAACCAAATTAGTGGTGGTGCTATTAAATGTGTATTCTGTCCTTCTTGCATAAAGAATTATGTTCCACAGCCAAGACATCGGATTTAGTCGAGTATACATCGCATTATATTATCAATAAACAGTCCCGAGAGAATTTGAATTTGAATAATTCCTTTCTCTCACTGAAGTGTATCTTCATCATTGTGTAATAACCTAACACTATATTGCCACCTGAACACCATCGAGGGGAAGCTGTTCGGTTGGAGGGTCACTCAGGAGAAACTAACATACGCAAGACGAATGAAAAATAAAATATTTATAATAAGAGAGGTTTCAAGGAATCTCAAGGTCTTGCAACATTAAATATATTGCAAAAAGGCTGTATTGTAAAGTAGTGGAAAAAAGAAAAACATGAACAAATGAAGAAAATAAGTAGCAGTGAAGGGGTAAGGGGGACTGGACACCTTGATAAAAAAAAAAATAATAATAATAATAATATAAAAAAGTTTATGGTCTTTCAACTTGAAACATTCAGTTTTTGATTAAAATATAGATAAAAAAATATATTGTGAACCCAAAACCTTGCTACGCCTTGACGTCATAAAGTTATGACGTCATTACGTGTTTTTTTTTACGTAATCGAATACGTACGTCGTATTTTTTGTTCTACAGACATCTGCTTTTTCATGATAGTACTTATTAAACCTATAAACACTTTCACGCCTGCTTTTTTTTTTTTAATTTCGCTATACGACGTGAGATATAGGTGTCGTAAAATATGGTCACTTACGTCACCCCTTTTTTCCGCGATATTTTTCCCACTTAGATGGAGCCCGTCGCTCTGTTTTTCAAGATATTAAAGAAAAATAAATAAATAAAGATATACTTATTATACACTACCAGAAGCATTTTCAGATTATTACAATTGATTAAAAATGTTTGGCATACTTTATATTGCAAATAATTGTGGTTCTGAGATACGAGCGTTTTAAGTTTTCAGCATTTTCATATATATATACATATCTACTATATATATTTCATTAAAATATTTTTGTTACTCGCCAAGCGGTGTTTTTCATAATTGAAAATTTTGCACTTTTACCGGTTTAAAACCTCACTGCTGGGGTGTCATCACTTAGTCAAACCATTGCAGAGTGGTTTATTTTTTACCAGCAATGAGCGCCTTCTCTATGCTCAATGACAAAGCTCACTAAAAGTGTTTGATTTTCCTATACAGGCGCGATCCCAACCCCTTATGTTTCTCCTTCGCCAGCTATTTTCTCTTCCTCTCCCTGAATTTTCCTCATTTTCCTCTCTTCATCTGGAAGAAAGCACTTTGTCAGCTGCGTTGTCAGGTGTGGTGGTATTTGGTGGTGGAGATGGTGTTGGCAGTGGAGGTGGTGGTGACGCGCGAAGTGGTGATGTCCCTCCCCCAAGTCTCTCACACCTTGCCCTCCTTCTAGCACAACTTTCATTCCACTTTTGGCTCAATTTTTTCATCTTTTCTTTGGTTTTCCTCTTCATCGTGATGCAGTTGATGATTGGACATCTAGTAAGTGTAGTAATGTCCAGGAAATAAGGCAAACAGTGGCACAGGAACACAATATCG
>NW_027467712.1:4171650-4181650 GCF_046742065.1 Oratosquilla oratoria
TCTGTCGTTGTTGTTCTTGTTGGCGGCGATATGTGCAGCTTTCACAGTTTTTCTCATTTTCTTCTCAAATCCCTCGTGTAGAATTTCTGCGTTGTTCCAATCAGGTAGATGTCCACATTTGTCCAGGTGACGAACCAGGGAGTTAGATGTTCTATGAGCCCTGAGATCGTTTTTGTGCTCATTCAAGCGTTTATTGAACCCTCGACCTGACTCACCGAAATAAGATGATGGACAACCGTTGCATGGAATACGGTAAATGACACTGAGATTATTACGCATATTATTATGTTTCTTAAATATTTTTCCTATTTTATTGGAAGATATTTTTGCTATATTTATTCCATTGTTAAAAGGTGGAATAAATATAGCAAAAATATCTTCCAATAAAATAGGAAAAATATTTAAGAAACATAATAATATGCGTAATAATCTCAGTGTCATTTACCGTATTCCATGCAACGGTTGTCCATCATCTTATTTCGGTGAGTCAGGTCGAGGGTTCAATAAACGCTTGAATGAGCACAAAAACTATCTCAGGGCTCATAGAACATCTAACTCCCTGGTTCGTCACCTGGACAAATGTGGACATCTACCTGATTGGAACAACGCAGAAATTCTACACGAGGGATTTGAGAAGAAAATGAGAAAAACTGTGGAAGCTGCACATATCGCCGCCAACAAGAACAACAACGACAGAGACGGATTTAAATGCCTCTCGAAAGCAGCAAGTGTCCTAATAATTAAATCGTTAGCCAAAGGGAAAACATGACGCTCATACCTTGGCGGGTTCCCTCTCACTACGAATATAAGAATTGTGATCCGTCTGTAATGCTGTAGTCCTCTGAAGAAGACCAAGTTGGTCGCAACGTTAGGGCAATAAACTCTATTCCTAACACATCTTCGTTTGCCCTTCCCCACCCACATTCTGTATATATATATATATATATATATACATATATGTATATATATATATATATATATATATATATATATATATATATATATACATGTTTTATGTGCACGTGTGTACTCATGTAGACTTTGGCAAGATGCGAAATAGGCCGGCTTTCCCACAATCTTCTCATGCGAGCTCCTCTCCCTGTCAACGTGGTTCATTCAATGTATAAGGATTCATGTATGTGTATTATCTTATGGACCTATCTTGTCAATCTTAGGAACTGATTAACGTAATATTGGGAAATTGCAACTTTTTCTTGGGTTTTGTATTAGCCCGCAATAGAGTGGGAAACCATGATCTTGTCACCTGTGCGCTTGCTTCTGCGGCGCGCGCGAACTCATTAGATTTGCATGGAATCGTAGAATTTGGCATCAGTGATTCAGCTTTCTTTTACATATGTATTGATGTATAGACATTAATATAAAAACTTTAAGTTTCTTCTTGTAACTAAGATTGATAAGGTAACATCATTGTATATTACTTGTGTGCCCATTTTTGTAAAGAATATGTCCATGGCGACATTTGGCAGCTCTTCGTTGGCTAACCGGGGAAGGTATATATGTTGGTCCTGTAACCGTCATATCTGACTCTGTTCCTTTTCACGGAGTCCCTCTTTTTCATTTTCTGGCCTTATACTTAAATTTACTCTTTGAAGGACTGTGTTCTTTTTGCAAGTCGATTCTTTCTCGACTTTGATTATTTACGTATTATCTTGAAGGACTTTGTACTCTTTTTGCAAGTCAATACTATTCTCGACTTTGAATATTTACGTATGTCCTGGTGACTTTTTGCTGTTTATGTTCTACTGGACTCATTAACTTGTTCTATTATTATTTATTTATGCAAAACATTTGATATTCTGAACATTTCTATGTATAGAATTTATATGTCATTGTGCTCGCTTTGCGACCTCTATATTTCGATCTTGTCTATTTTTGAGAAGGAAATAATTACTTAATCTTCTTATTAACAAACAGCTAATGCGGTACACTACACCCGCCTGCTGGGTGGGTGCTTCTGTGTCCTTAACCCTGGTGAGGTTGTGGTGCAGAGTGTTGCGTGGTTTATGTGCTATCTGTATGTTCTTGTCCTGAAGTATCCTGGCTGTTACCTCTGGTGCACCTTTAATATATGGAATTGTGACCCTGTGTCCTTTGTGAGGGGATTCTGCCTTGGTACGTCGTGTCCTCTTCCATTTCCGTACGGTTCGATTCGGATAACAGTTGGCTCGGAAAACGTCACGTAGGTGCCTCTTCTCGATCCTCACCGCATCTGTCGTGGAGCAGATCTTGTCTGCTTGGTTCCATAACGTGCGGATTAGGCTTCTCTTGTGGCAGTCCGGATGGTAATTGTCATAGTCTAGAAGTCTGTGTGTGTGTGTGTGGGTTTTCTGTATATGCTGGTCTCGAGGTGGTCTCCTTATCGTGAAACTAGGATGTCCAGGAATGAAAGCACCCCATTAAATTCCAATTCTATGGAGAACTGGATGGCTGGTTCTAGGCTATTGAGCCTAGTGAAGAAAGGGTCAATGTCTTTGTTTTGCATTACAGCAAAAACGTCATCAATATACCTCACCCATAATTTCAGGGACGGGGGTACTGTCCTCAGAAGTTCTGCCTCAAACTGCTGCATGACAACTTCAGCCGCTACAACTGAAATAGGTGAGCCCATGGGAGTGCCTTTTCATTGGTGGTATACGTGCTCCCTGAAGCGAAAGTAGGTTTAATCGAGGCACATAGAGATAAGCCCCCATGAGCTCTGTCGAAGAAAGTTTCTGGTTCTCTAGAAAACCTAAGGTCTCATCCATGGTTTTGAATAATGTCCTTTTGGCCAAGTCTTGAGGAATCGAGGTAAACATGAATTGGACATCAAAGGACACCATGACGTCTTCCTGGTCGAGTTTAACCCTTTTATTCTATTGAGGAAGTCTTCTGAATTCAGCAGCATATAGGGAGAATTTGACACTGGGGATCTGAGACGTTTGGAAAGATTTGCAGCCAAGTTGTAAGTAGAGGATCCTCTGAAGGCTACGATGGGTCTTAAGAGGATGTTATCTTTTGTGTATTTTTGGAAATCCATAGAATTTTGGAATTATGGAATCCTCCGGTCTTATCTTTCTCCAGTCATCTTCTTTGATCAGACGTTTATCTTTTAGTTCCTTCAATTCTCGCTCTACCTTCATCTGTAATTTCTTTGTAGGGTCATGAAGAATGGTGGTGTACGTTTGGGAGTCATGTAGGAGCGACAAGGCTTTCTGGTCATATTCAGCCTTGTCCATCACAACCGTGGATCTGCCCTTGTCGCTTAAAAGTATCGCTATATTTCATTATATTTATTTCCTTTGCATGCAAGTGCGTATTGCACTTTAAATTGTTGCATAAGTGGTATTTTTATTTTATTACATTTTATTTTATTGCATTCTATTGTATTTTATTTAATTTTACTTTATTGTATTTTATTTTATTGTATTGTATTTATTCTTTTTAAAATTAAATGTATGCACAATTGGGTATGTAAGGTGGTCCAGACATCCAGTACTCGTAGCGACTGGAAGAGGATGGAGACCCGGACAGCTTAGCCAGTAAGGAATACCTCTCCCAATTCCAACCACGTATAGTATAATAAGCTCATTTGAGCACTGTATATTTTCACACCCCTGAAGACGGTCCTAGGACTAGGTCCGAAAGGTCGGGTATTAAACTTCCCACTTTGAGTCTGGTGCTTACGCTTGTCCCCTTCAACATGGATCCCAGACTCCAATTCTTCGCACATATTGAACATATATATATATATATATATATATATATATATATATATATATATATATATATATATATATATATATATGTGTGTGTGTGTGTGTGTGTATGTATGTGTATATACCTTTTGGGCAAAGTCTTTCTCTTAAACAATTACTGTTGAATGCTAAAGCACAAGTGGCATCAATGATTTTTAGAGAACATTTCTCTAACTTTCTAAGTATCATTCTCTCTTCATGGTTCAAACTCTGGAGGAAAGTACGAAAGTCGTCAGATTTGTTTTCCATTTTATACCGACAGCTGTTTCAACCATTTCACATGGTCGTCTTCAGGGTAAAACTGATTACAAAAGTGAAAAACATTATAATATAAAGGCCCGTGGGCCGTACAAACAACAGAAAAGAAATAGAAATGGTGGAAAATGATTGGTGGGAATATGCGGGTGGGCGGGGCCAGGAGGGGGGGGGGGCCCTAGTCCAACGATGGGCTTATGTCGCGTCTTGTCGGGTTGTCACTTCCGGTGAGCAAATGTCTAGATGCACCCTCTCGCCGGGACCTACGGGGAGCTAATGTCACGTCTTGTCGTCTTGGAACTTCCAGTGGGCAAATGTCACGGTGTGCGAGTCTGTTTTTTCTATTGGAAGGGAGGACATGATCCGATGACTTCTGGACGTTTAATGTAGGCTGCTGTAAAGTAATGCTAACTGTCTCGTCAATTATTAAGCGTCCGTAATTAGAGTCTGTGTGAATAATTTCGGTGTCCCTGATGAGGTCTTCCAAACGCGGCTTCTTTATCATGTGTGTCAATGTAATGCTGGTGAATAGCTCCGTTATTTCGGTGTGCTAGCAGTCGCCTTCTTAAGGTGGTCATCGTGTGTCCGACGTAGCTCATGTCGAGGGGCTTGCATGCCTCTTCAGAGCATTTAAATTTGTAGACTACGCCGGTTTTCGATTCCTTGGGTCCTGCAGGGGTGGAGTTATTTTTCATTATTAAGGAGGCTACCAGATTGGGACGGCTGGAGACTCTCAGCAAAACTCTCTCGTAGGGTTCTTTTTGTACAACTCCATCGTTGATAATCCTTCGGAGAGTGTCTACTTCCTGTCTGTAGGCCGTTCCATAGTCTATTTTGTGATAAAGTGTAATATGTTTCTTTTTATCGTCAGTGGTCTGGGTTAGTGTGTGGAATTCTTCCATATTCCTCCTTATGAAAATGACGATGCTGAGAAGCTAGCTAACGCCCTTCAAGCCAATTCAGTCCTCAATTTTACTATTGAAAGTAGTAATAATAAGACCCTTCCCTTCCTTGACGTCCTTGTTGAGAGGAATTCGAACCATTACGCGACATCTGTCTACACGAAAGCCACCAACGTGGGACGCTGCCTGAATGCAAGGGGAGAATGCCCAGACTCATACAAGAGGTCTGTTGTTGGGGCATACGTGAGAAGAGCATTTTCCCACTGCAATACGTGGAAGGCCGTCCATACCGAACTGGAGCGTGTAAGGCAGATGCTAACTAATAATGGTTTCTCTTGTGATCTCATTGTGGATATCATAAGGAGGAATATGGAAGAATTCCACACACTAACCCAGTGCACTGACGATAAAAAGAAACATAGTACACTTTATCACAAAATAGACTATGGAACGGCCTACACGACGATTCAAATCGGTTCACTGAGCCCCTCCTCCATAAGTGACATTCTTGAACTTTTTACTTTATACTCGTGTGTTCCAGTGCAGTTATATAATAACTTGTAACATTAGTTTTTGTGTGAATTAGTTATAAATTCCTTTTACAGACAATCGTGTTATCTTTTGTTTTGTTTTTACTTCATTACTATTACTATCTACATTTTGTGTATATATGCCATATTCAATTATTTTTCTTCATAATTCCTTATAAGTCCTATAATATTTCTTTGCATTGTGTATATTTACCTATAATTCTGTGTGCCTTTACTAAAATCTTCCACTGTTTACAGCCAAGTTTCACTTCTCTTCCATTCCACCTGTGTGTTTCTCCATCCCTCTGTGTCTTCTCTCTACATCTCAAGACGTCTTCTCATATTTCTAAGGTAAGTGGAAAACCTTTTGGCAGTGAGTACATCCCATATGACAGACATTCCTCGTGATCCTTTTCGTAGCCCCTTTCTCAATATTCTACCTTCATCCACAGAATCAACACCCTCACCTCATCCCTCCCCAAATTTCTCATCGCTACTCAGTGTGTCACTAAACGACCTTCCACCCCTACCTCCTTCTCCGTTATCATCCCCAAATTTAAGCCCTACCAATATGGCTTCTTCCTCATCCCAACAACCCCGTCAACTCATGACTATTGTACATGACACGGTAGACGTACCCAAGTTTACAGGATCCAATATTCCCTTCCATTCATTCCTTAACAATGTCGAAGCGGCTATTAATCGTAGAAATTGCACTACTGATGATGAAAAACTCGGTGTCCTACGCAGCTTTGTTGATCTGAACTCTGTAGCAGGAGACATCCTACAAACAGATGCATTTCAAGAATGTAACAATTATTCTACTTTTGTTGACTTAATTAAGTCTCACTTTGGCCAACACACTACCCTTGGTGTTCTCACTCCCCTATATGACCTTGCCTTACAAAACAACTCTCCTCCTTATGTCAGAAAGGAAAAAGCTGCAAGACTTGCTTCAGATCTAAAGGCCCGCCTAAAATCCACTCTAGAATCTTCCAACTGGGTTGATGCAGATGGAAAAATCTCCCTCAACCAGGTTGCATCCCTCTTTGCTTACTTTCGCTTTCTTTCTCTTCTCCATCCAGACATACAAGACTAAGTCTATACAATTCACTCCAAATATGACCATCTCAACCTTGTCTCATCAGATCCAAGAGTCACCAAAGACACTGACAGATATTGATGCCCAGTCAGCCCCTATCCCCAAACCTACCTTAGCAGTTGCACATGTGTCCCGATCTGCCTCTCGGCATAGATCCACTTCCGTCACAGATCCATTTCTCGACCTAGACAAAGATCCTTCTCACGTTCAACTGTTATTTGTTACTATTGCAAAACCCCAGGCCACTATGCTAACAGATGTGCTATTCGTCTCTCCACTCCTCCTGATAAAGATTGCCCTGTCCACGGTAAATGTTTCCACACGGCTGCAGAATGTCGTGTTTTGAACTCCAACCCTTCTCAACAGACTTTCTCTTCCCGTCGGAGTTCCCCTTCTTCTTCTCTCAGGACAGCCCCTCCTAGCATACATATCCCATCCCCACCACCCGCCCTTCCCATTTGTACTCTTTCTAACTCTAACACATGGTCAAGTGCTATTTCCATTCCTGCTACTGTGCATACCATTCCTATATCTCTCTTCATAGATACTGGTTCTCCTGTAAATATCATAACTTCTTCCACCTTCAACAAACTCCGACTATCCTATAAGCATGTTACAATCTTGGAACCTTCCGACCTCCAACTTACTAACGTAGATGGTGTTCCATTTCCAGTTTTAGGTAAGATCCATCTTCCTATAATTCTTCATCCTAACAGTCAAGAGATTCATATCCCTCTATATGTGGCTGATGTACAGTTTCCTGCAGATGTCCTTCTGGGACTAGACACTATGCAGCAATATGGAATTAGCGTCTTTCCCCAACGTCATGGCATTGCTTACGGTCGTCATTTTATTCCAGCCCTACACTTGGCGACTACTTCTCATCCACCTTCTGCACTTCCCACTTCTGCAAAATCCCCCTCCCACAGCATGCCAACTGTGTCAGTGCCCACTATTGTTGCTCCTCCTACCCCCTCTACCCAGATTCAGAAAACTCAAACAGAGAGTACTTCCTCCCTTTCTCCTCTAGCTCCCACGTCCCATGATACTGTACAACCATCATCGGCACCTTCTCTTCAGAATTCACTTCCTCCTTCTAGTGAACCAACCTTGCTCAAAGTTCCCACCCGTACAAAGCGTTTGCGTTCTTCTCGCATGCCTAAATCAAGGAAAAGGAATACCAAATGTTCTCCCCCTTCTACAAAATTCTCTCCAACAGAAAGCCAGATTTCTCCTTCCTTGGATGATTTAATAATTACCTCCTCCCCTGTCTCCGATGTGCTTTCCACAATGTGTCGCACTACTCATGCAGTGTTAACAAGAACTGTGACTCTTCCACCACATGAGTATTTCAAAGTGCAGCTTCGCATTTTCCAAGCTCCGGAATGTGATGTTCTCTGTATGCCAGAATCCACACGTGTCAAAGGCATATCACTTATTTCAGCCTTATGCACTACCTCCAAGAAAGGTCATACTTCTTTTCTTGTTGCCAATGACACTCATGCTCCCCTCCACCTCAAACTTGGTACCAACTTATGTGATTTTCTTGTGTATCCTTCAAGAGTAAAAGTCATTGATGACCAAAATTCTAACTTGCCAGTTTGTACCATTAACTCCGATGTGCATCATGCACAGGTTCCTATTGAAGCATCTCACTTCAAACCCCTTGACTTCCCCGATGCTCAACAGGATTTAACTTCCTTATGCAATGCCTTTCGCCATGTCATTGCTTTGCCAGGTGAATCCCTAGGTTCTACGGACCTCATTCACCACCACATTCCCCTTCGTGATGGCTCTAAACCTTGCTATATTCCGGCTTATAGACTGCCGCACAGTAAGCGCAAGATTGTGGACAAGCTCATTGCAGACATGCTTGCCCAGGATATCATAGAACCGTCTATTTCCGAGTGGAACTTTCCCCTATTTGTTGTTCCCAAACCAGATGGTACATTTCGCCCTGTTGTTGATTTTAGAGAGCTTAACAAAATCACTGTCCCCGAAAGGACGCCCATTCCCGTTCTCCAGGAAATCCTACATTCTGTTGGTCAGAATAACACTGTCTTTTCAACTTTAGACCTAATGTCAGGATATTTTCAAATTCCTCTTGCTCCGGAAAGCAGACCTCTAACAGCCTTCTCTACCCCTTCTGGTCATTTCCAATTCAAACGTTTGGCTATGGGTCTCACCTCTGCTCCTTCTGTCTTTACACGGCTTATGTATACCGTACTTGATGGCTTAATTGGTGAAAATGTCTTCATGTATTTGGATGACATCATAATAGCTTCCAAATCCGTACCCGACCACATTCACACCCTTCAACAAGTCTTTTCTCGTCTTGCAGATGCCAACCTTAAACTTAAACTCAGCAAATGCTCCTTTCTTAAGAAAGAAATTCGTTTTCTTGGACACATACTAACTTCTGATGGCATTCTTACGGTCCCTGATAAAGTCAAAGCTGTTGCTGACTTCCCTCGTCCAACGGACCTTGAGCACCTTCGCTCCTTCCTTGGTCTTTCAGGTTATTACCGTAGGTACATCCGCAATTATTCAAAAATTGCAGCCCCTCTTACTTCACTGCTAAAGAAAGATGTACCTTTCCACTGGTCGTCTGCCCAGGAACAAGCCTTTGCAGACTTGAAGAATGCCCTTACCACTGCTCCTGTCTTAGCCTTTCCTAACTATGACTTACCCTTTATTCTCTACACCGATGCCTCATTTCAAGGTCTTGGTGCTGTCCTCATGCAAGAACAAGACACACACCTTCGCCCTATTGCCTTTACCAGCAGACTCCTTAACAAAGCTGAACGGAACTATTCTGTCACAGAAATTGAAGCTCTTGCTGTAATATATGCTCTTAGACATTTTAAGGAAATCATTCTAGGCTATCCTGTCACAGTCCATACAGACCACCAGGCACTCCTTCAACTTTTCAGAGGCAAGAACTTGTCCGGGAAACTTGCTCGCTGGTTCTTGACTATTCAAGAATTCAATCCCACCTTCTCATATGTGCGTGGATCAGCAAACCATGTTGCAGACGCACTTTCTAGAAATGTTGCTGCTATCAATACCCTCCCTCAGCCAGTCACTCTTACTCATGCGCGTATACAAGCAGCTCAAAGATCCGACCCAATGTGGAAACGTGTGATATTCTCTCTCGAGTCAGGAGATACATCTGATCTTACAGACTTACCTACCTCCTTGGACCATTTCAGACTTGTCAATGACGTTCTTTATCACGAAACCACACTTTCCAACAAGCATAAACCAAACAGACTTGTGCAACAACTCGTAGTTCCTTCTGACTTAGTTTCTGAAGTTCTGTTCCTTTTACATGATTCTCCACTCGCTGCACATCCAGGAAAAGACAAATGCTTAACACAGGACAGACTTCAGTACTTTTGGCTTACGATGAGAAAGGATATCCATAACCACATTGACGCCTGTCATTCATGTGCT
>NW_027467712.1:4186650-4189150 GCF_046742065.1 Oratosquilla oratoria
ATTCATAGATTTTTTCTTATTCATTTAACTACCTGTTTAATATCTCTATGTTTATTTAGTTATCTAGTTTTCATTTGTAAACCCATTTTTACGTGTCACTATTGTAGCTGTTACTATACCTATCTTATTCATCTACATTGTTTACAATATCATTCAATACTACTTCTCTCATACCTAATATAACTACTACTAAAATTCTAGAACCTACTGGCACTGCTATTACAGCTTTGATGACCGGGTGCAACAGAAAGCTTACAATATTTTTTTCGCATTAAATCATGTTCAAAGTCGGTTTGGCTCCTATCGAGATAAGAAGAAATATCCCTCCTTTTGAGGGAAATGAAGGTGCATCGAATTGCATCTTTGGTGTCTGAGACTTCATGGAGGCGGTGGATGAGTAAATGCGTCACTGCACTTTCAATTGCACAGTTCTTGTCTTCCTTGCATCGCTTCTAATGCACTCCGTTCTTATTTGCCTTTTGCACCTGTCTAGATTTATTCATCATGACATTTTGAGAATTAATTTTATTTCTGATCTTTGAGCCTCTCCCTTAGTTTCCTTTAAATCTTGCATTACTGTTCTCCTGGAGGCAGGATTTTTCTCAACATTGCTGTAAATTGACATGCATCCTCCATTACACCTTTTTCCTTGCCAACTCATTATTAAACCTTGCAGATTTTTTGCATCGTAAACGATTTTTTTTCTCTCTCTCTGAATGTAAACAGACCCGCAATTAACCTCGTACTATTTCGAAGAAATTATAGAAAATCAAGGAAGCTACTGTCTTCCAGCCTTAGCTGAGCACAACAGTAATCACCAGATGTCAGTCATGTGATATAAGTAGTTTTGAGGGATATAGGAGTTAGTCAATATTTGCCATAGGAAAAAACAAAACAAAAAAAAAGTCTATTGCTCCGCCCCTGGGCGCATGCGCAGTACGAGGAGTATGACGTGTCTTAAGGTCATACCAACATCACTGCACCCCCATTAGCACATATTCCCTTCATTCTGCCATACTGCTGAGGTAACATGGCTTATTCTATTCAAGCTAACAATAGAATGTATTTTTGTATTATAAGGTCACTATGAGTAAAATGAGAAATGAAAAAATGTATAAGTGACTCAAAGCTGCTTTGTGTTAATGTTTCTTTCTTTATTCTATGTTTGCCTATTTATTTATTCATATGCTAAATTATTCATTTATCTGTCTTTGACTTATAATCTTTTATTTATGTGTTTACTTATATATTTAATTATATATTTATTTATTTATTCATTCATCTGTTTATTTATTTAATTATTTATTTATCTTTTTATTAAGTTACTTATTGAATTATATATTCAACTATTCATTTACATATTTACCTATATATCAATTTGTTTATTTGTTCATATTATTCCTGCTTATAAAAAAAAAAATCGGTTCGGTTTTGGTAGATGAATATCCCATTCAAGTCTTCTACAGCTGAATACTCGTAGAATCGTCCAACGTCAGTGAATCAGATAACGTCCACAAAGGGATATAGACGTGCACACGGTGACAAATTGTCACGATGATGATTGTGCTGACGAGAGCAACTCAAATGCCGGTCTAGTTCCGTTTTCTAAGTCCAACAGAAACTCCCAGTGATTACCCACCTTGGACCCGAGAGGACATACGACAAATATGTCTATGTCAATCGCAGCTAAGCGTCTTCTGGCGTAATCTTTTATCTCCTCGGCAAAATAGGAAGATTGAAAAAGGAGAGGGAAATGAGAAAGATGATAAAGTATTGTGTACATTTTATAAGGTTAAATGGTTACCCCCGGAAGGTGATTTGCTTCGGCAGAAGCCATCATATCAAAACCTAAGAATGGAGGAGACAGCAAGAGACCATAAGGCCTATTTTATTTCATTTTATTCCATCTTGTTTTATTCTATTTTATTCCAATCTATTCAATTTTAGTCCCTTCTCTTCTATCCTATCCTATGCTATACTATTCTGTTGTATTCTATTCAATTCCGTTCCGTTCCGTTCCGTTCTATTCTCTTCTCTTCTGTCCCGTTTAGTTCAATTCCGTTCCACTCAATTCTATTCTATTACGTCTGTTCCATTTCCATCTCTTCTATTCTGTTCCGGCCAGCTCTATTCTATTTTCTTCTATTCTTATTCTACTGTATTCTATTCTGTTGTGTTCTATTTAATTGCATATTATTCTATTCTATCTGTTAATTTATGTCATCTGTCTGGTTGTAATTCATGTATGGCTGAAGTCTTCTCAATTGACAAAATAGTTAAATTTCATACATAAGAGATATGGAGGATGAGTAAGGTGGTTTATTTAAGTGTACGATTATAGTGATGGGAAAGATTTCCTTTTTGTGATGAATGAATAAAAGCAAGAAGATCAAGTTACATTGCACTGGAGGAGGAAATGACAAAGTTTAAATACTATCAGCCTACACTGTAACTTTCGAAAATGAGTTTGTCTCAATTTTTGCTGCGACATCAGAATCTT
>NW_027467712.1:4196650-4201650 GCF_046742065.1 Oratosquilla oratoria
CTAACTGCCGTTCGTACTTAGTTTTTTACGAAGAACAAGCAACATTCGTAGCTTCGTGGTTAAGCTGGTACGTTTCCTTTGTGGATTTTTCGTCGTTGTCATACCTGAATAGAATCACCAGTGGCGGTGTAGTCAATCAAATAATTCCGACTGTCGTCCCTGGGTTCAAACCAAGGCTCGCGAGAACACGATGCCAACGCTCAACCATTAAACTATCAGTTGTCTAAAATTCGCCAACCTGGGAATTAATCTACTCCCGACGAATTAAGTCGACTGGTAACTGCCGTCTGTTTTTTATTTTTTTTTTATGAAGAATTAACAACATTCGTAGCTTCCTGGTTAAGCTGGTACGTGTCCTCTGTGGACTTTTCGTCGTTTTTATAACTGAATAGATTCACCAGTGACGGTGTAGTCAATCAAATAATTCCGACTGTCGTCCCCGGATTCGAACCAAGGCTCGCGAGAATACGATGCCAACGCTCTACCACTAGGCCATCAGTTGTCTAAAATTCGTCAACCTGAGAATGAATCTACTCTCGAGGAATTAAATCGACTGCAAACTGCCGTTCGTACTTAGTTTTTTACGAGGAACTAAAAACATTCGCATCTTCCTGGTTAAGCTGTTACGTTTCCTTTGTAAACTTTTCGTCATTGTCATACCTGAAAGGAATTATCAGTGACGGTGTAGTCAATCAAATAATTCCGACTGTCGCCCTCGGATTCGAACCAAGGCTCGTGAGAATACGATGGCAATGCCCTACCACTAGGCTATTGGTTGTCTAAAATTCTTCAACCTGGGAATGAATCTACTCCCGAGGAATTAAGTCGACTACTAACTGCCGTCCGAACTTAGTTTTTTACGAATAACTAACAATACTCGTAGCTTCGTGGTTAAGCTGGTACGTTTCCTTTGTGGATTTTCGTCGTTGTCATACCTGAATAGAATCACCAGTAACGGTGTAGTCATTCATATGATTCCGATTGTCGTCCCCGGATTCGAACCAAGGCTCGCGAGAATACGATGCCAACGCTCTACCACTAGGCTATCGGTTGTCTAGAATTCGTCAACCTGGGCATTAATCTACTCCCGACCAATGAAGTCGACTGCTAACTGCCTTCCGTACTTAGTTTTTTACGAAGAACAAACAACACTCGTATCTTCGTACGTTTCCTTTTTAGATTTTTCGTCGTTGTCATACCTGAATAGGATCACCAGTGACGGTGTAGTCAATCAAATAATTCCGACTGTCGTCCCTGCATTCGACCCAAGGTTCACGAGAATACAATGCCGACACTCTACCATTAGACTATCGGCTGTCTAAAATTCTTCAACTTGGGTATGAATCTACTCCCGAGGAATTAAGTTGACTGCTAATTGACGTCCGTACTTAGTTTTTTTACGGAGAACTGACAACACTCGTATTATCCTGGTTAAGCTGGTAAGTTTCCTTTGTGGACTTTTCGTCGTTGTCATGACTGAATAGAATCACCAGTGACGGTTTAGTCAATCAAATAATTTCGACTGTCGTCCCCGGATTCGAACCAAGGCTCGGTAGAATACGATGCCAACGCTCTACCACTAGGCTATCAGTTGTCTAGAATTCTTCAACCTGTGAATGAATATATTTCCGAGGAATTAAGTCGACTGCTAACTGCCGTCCGTAATTAGTTTTTTACGAGGAACTGACAACACACGTATCTTCCTGGTTAAGTTGGTACGTTTCCTTTGTGACCTTTTCGTCACTGTCATACCTGAATAGAATCGCCAGTGGCGGCGTAGTCAATCAAATTATTCCGACTGTCGTCCCTGGGTTCGAACCAAGGCTCGCGAGAACACGATGCCAATGCTCTACCACTAGGCTATCGGTTGTCTAAAATTCTTCAACCTGGGAATGAATATACTCCCGACGAAACAAAGCCAACTGCAAACTGCCGTTCGTAGTTAGGTATTTACGAAGAAATAACAACACTCATAGCTTCGTGGTTAAGCTGGTATGTTTCCTTTGTGGACTTTTCGTCGTTGTCATACCTGAATAGAATCCCCAGTGACGGTGTAGTCAATCAAATAATTCCGACTGTCGTCCTCGGATTCGAACCAAGGCTTGCGAGAATACGATGCCAACGCTCTACCACTAGACTATCGGTTGTATAAAATTCTTTAACCTAGGAATGAGTCTACTCCCGAGGAGTTTAGTCGACTGCTAACTGCCGTCCGTTCTTATTTTTTTACGAATAACTAACAACACTCGTAGCTTCGTGGTTAAGTTGGTACGTTTCCTTTGTAAACTTTTCGTCGTTGTCATATCTGAATAGGTATGTCAACGACGCGGTGGAGCAATCCCTCCTCCGATTGTGCCACAAGCGCAGTGTCGTCCGCAAACAGCAGCTGGCTCACCTCCCACTTTTCTAAATTTTCTTTAACCATCTCAAATCCTTGACACACTACCCTTGCATTTACCTCTCGCACCACCCCATCCATGTATAAGTTAAACAGCCAGGGAGACATAACGCATCCGTGACGAAGTCCCACATTTACCTCGTACCACTCACTCTCTCCATTTCTAATCCTGACACATGCTCTACTACTCTCGTACAAACTCTTGACAACTCCTAGAAGCTTTCCTCCTATCCCGTATATCCGCATAACCTCCCACATTGCCTTCTTCTCTACCCTGTCATAAGCCTTTTTCAGATCCATAAAAGCCCAAAAAACATCCTTCCCCTTTCCTATAGCTTTCTCACATATCTGTCTTACCACAAAAATCTGATCTACACAACCTCTACCCGTCCTAAATCCACACTGTTCCTCACCAATTACTCCCTCTGTTCCTCTCCTAATCCTCTCAATCAAGATCCTCCCATAAGCCTTCCCAACTACACTTAACAAGCTAATCCCTCTGAAACTACTACATTCACACTTGTCCCCTTTCCCCTTGTAAAGTGGAACTATACAGGCACTCCTCCAGTCCTCCGGTACTCTACCCTCTCTCCAGCAAACATTAAATAACCTCACCAGCCAGTCCACCATCACTGTACCTCCTTTTTTTTTTTTTTTTTTTAATATTCTGCATGGCATTCATCCAGACCAGGTGCCTTACCTGCTCTCATCATCTTAACAACTGCCTTCACTTCATCCTTCCTTATTTCTCCTCTATTATCCTCACTCATCACGGTTATTTTCTTGGCACTTCCCACTGCAACTATCCTTCCCTCCCTATCCTCCTTCACATTTAGCAACTCCCTAAAATATTCTCTTCCGTTAACATATCTCCATCTGCACCTTTTACCTTTTCTTCTCTACTTGATTCGCCTCCTCTTCCTCTCTTAATTTCTTTCCAAAACATCTTTTTATTACTTTCAAAATTTTCTATCATACCCTTATCCCATTTCACATCTGCTCTCCTCTTTGCCTCCTTTACCTTGTGCTTTACTTCTCTTTTCTTTTCTTTGTATCTCTCATATGACTCCCTCGTCCTATTTTGTAACCAATCTGTGAAAGTTCGCTTCTCTTCTACAACCTTCTTTGTTTCCTTATCCCACGATTCACTACCCTTCTTTCTATTTCCTTCTGTTCTTCTTGTTCCACACACCATCTTTGCGTACTTTGCGACTCCCTCCTTGAACCATCCCCATCCCTCCTCCACTCCTAGCTCTACTCTATCCTTCACTACCTCCCACTCCTCTCTCAGCTTCTTCTTGTACTCCTTCTCCTTTTCCTTTCCATTTAAAGAGTTCACTCTAAGCACCTCCCTACCTTTTGTCCTTTTCCTCTTTCTCCATCTATCCTCCACTCTCAACTTACCTTCCACCAGGAAATGATCTGATATTCCCCCACTCTCTCCCCTTAGTACATGTACATCCTTAACTCTTCCTATTATACTCCTACCTACCACTACATAGTCCATTAACGCTATATCTACCACCCTTCCATTCACCACCCTCTCCCATGTGTACTAATGCTTGAATTTCTTCCTAAACACTGTATTTACTATCATCAACTCTCTTTCTAGACACATCTCCACCATCATTTCTCCACTACGATTCTTTCCTGGAACTCCACATTTCCCAACCACTCCGTCAATTGGTTCATTTCCTACCCTAGTATTAAGGTCTCCCAGTATTACTACATTGACGTTTCTCCCTAATCCCTCTATGCACTCATTTAAATCTACCCAAAAAGGCTCCCTTAATTCTACACTCTTCCTACTACCAGGCCAATATGAAATTACAAAAACCCACATCTCCTGTCCCAGTTTCACCTTCATCCACATTATCCTTGAGGAAACCCCCTTCCACTCCACTACACGCTTACCTATCTCTTCACTTACTAGTATAGCCACACCCTTCTCTCCCTCTCCCTCGCCCTCTCTTCACTCCTGATAACCTCCCAATTACACTCCCAAACATACACTCGCCCTTCCCTCTCAACTTAGTTTCATTCAAAGCTAACACATCCATCATTCTTCTCACAAACATAATACCTATCTCTTCCCTTTTACTCTCATCTGTACCACATCCACGGACATTAAAAGACCCAAACCTTAGAGTGCTGGTCGGAAAACTCCTAGACCCTCATATGCCTTTACTTTTTTTTAGGAATGTCTCCTGTGGGGCTACAGGGAGAAGAATGCCTGGTCCTAATCCCCGTCCCTTTTATCTCGCCTCCTACGGTCCAAGTGGAAATACTTAGTGGCAGTATTCTTTTACCCCCGCCACAGGGTAGGTAGCCGAAAAAGGGAATGAATATTCAGAGAAATTGTACAGGACAGTAACAAGAGGCCGGGAGACAGCATAACGGAGGGACAGTCGTAGTATAAAAGTGTCATAATTTCTCTATGAACAGAGTTTTCCTCTATCACAGACAAAATGATGTGTGGCTCTGGTCCGTAGGGGCGCCCCATATAGACCCTAAAGTATCAACTGCATGCTACTTTGCCACAATAACATGCAGTTAATACCCCAGATTGGGAATATATATATATATATATATATATATATAT
>NW_027467712.1:4211650-4234150 GCF_046742065.1 Oratosquilla oratoria
ATGTATTTTAACAAAAGTTAAAGTCTCCCCCTTTCAGTGGAAGGGTGGGGAGGTAGGGAGAGGGAGTTGCAGTAGAGAAGTAGTTGTGGTCAATAGAAAATGGTCCTCGAGCAAGGGGCACACACAGACACACACACACACACAAACACACACACAAGCACACCAAACACACACACTCACACACACACACACACACCACACAACCACACACACACACACACACACCACACAGCACGCACACATCTCACACCACACCCACACACCTCCACACACACACACACACACACACACACACAACAAACACACACACACACAACACACACACACACACACATAATGTATATATATATATGTTTAAATATATTATTGTTTATACATAAGTATATATATCTATTTATATATGTGTGTGTGTCGTGTGTGTGTTGTGTGTGTGTGGGTGTGTGTAGTGGTGTGTGTGTGTGTGTGTGTGTGTGTGTATGTGTGTTGTGTGTGTGTGTTTGTGTGTGTGTGTGTGTGTTTGCCTGTGTGTGTGTGTGCTGTGAGTGTGTTGTGTGTGTGTGTGTGTGGTGTTGTTTGTGTGTGTTTGTGTGTGTTTGTGTAATCACCTGGTCTTTGGATTACGTGTTGGACTCATGATCGACAGCTATTTCCCTCCGAAAAAGGAGAGTCAGAGCTCGTATGACCGGTCTATGGGTAATGCTATGACCTTACACACACACGCAAAAAAAAAAAAAAAAAAAAAAAAAAAAAAACTCCCCGCCCACGAGAGTCAGAGTAACGACCCGAAGCGCAGCGATACCGAAATAATTTCTGCCCTGGGCTGGATTAGTACAGGTGCTGCCGCATCTCCGTACTGGCAGGTCTAGTACTCTATCAACCGCGCCGCCGAGAGGAGATAGTGTGTTGTGGTGTGTGAGTTTGTGTGTTTTTTCGTTGTGTGTTTGGGTTGGGTTGTGTGTGTGTCGTGGGTTATGTTATGTGTGTGATGTGCGTGCGTGTGTGTGTGTGTGTATTTGTGTGTGTGTTATGTTTGTGCGTGTGTATGTGTGTGTTGTGTTATGCTGTCCCCCAACCCCTTGCTGCTGTCTTGTTACAATTTCTCTGAGGTATTCTTTTTCTGTGGTGGGGAAATTCCCTGTGGTGGGGGAAAAGAAATTGATGCCACCAAAGTATTCCCATTGGGATCGTAAGAGGCGAGAAGAAAGGGACGGGGATTGGGACTAGGCATCCTTCTCCTTGTTAGCCCCACAGGGCACATCTCCTAAAGAGTAAAAGCAAAGGCATAAGAGGGTCTGGAAGTTCTCGGACCAGCACCCTAATGTTTGGGTCTTTTAAATGTGCGTGGATGTGGTACAGATGAGAGGTAAAAGGGTAGAGATAGGTTTGTATGTTTGTGAGAAGAAAGATGTAAGTGTTGGCTTTGAGTGAAAACTAAGCTGAAAGGGAAGGGCGATCGTAAGTTTGGGAGTGTAAGTGGGAGGTTATCAGGAGTTGAAGAGAGGGCGAGGGAGGGAAGGGGTGGCTATACTAGTATGTGAAGTGATAGGTAAAAGTGTAGAGGAGTGGAAAGGAGGTTTCCTCAAGGATGGTGTGGATGAAGGTGAAACTGGGAAAGGAGATGTGGGTTTTGTAAGTGCACTGAGGGGCCTGGCTGTGTGAAGTGTGTACAAGAAAGGGAGGCCTTTTGGATAGATTTAAATGAGTGCATAGAGGGTTTAGGGAGGAAGTGTAAATGTAATAGTACTGGGAGACCTTAATGCTAGGGTAGGAAAGAATCCAATTGATGGAGTGCTTGGGAAATGTGGTGTTCCAGGAAAAAATCGTAGTGGAGAGTTGATGGTGAAATGTGTCTAGAAAGATGATAGCAAATACAGTGTTTCGGAAGAAAGTCAAGCATAAGTACACAATGGGGAAAGGGTGGTGGAGGGAAGGGTGGTTAGATAGAGCTTTAATGGACCTGTAGTGGTACATAGGATTATGATAGGAAGAGTTAAGGATGTACATGTGACTAAGGGGAGAGGGTGGGGGAATATCTGATCATTTTCCGGTGGAAGGTAAGTTGAGAGTGGATGGATAGGTGGAGAAAGAGGAAAGGGACAAAATGTAGGGAGGTGCTTAGAGTGTACCCTTTAAATGAAGAGAAAAAGGCAGAAGGAGTAGAAGAAGAAGCTGAAGGAGGAGTGGGAGGGAGTGAAGGATAGAGTCGAGGTAGGTGTGGAGGAGGAATGGGGATGGTTAAAGGTGGGAGTTCACAAAATGTTGCAAGGATGGTGTGTGGACCCCCCCCCCCCCCCCCCCCCCCCCCCCCCCCCCCCCCCCCCCCCCCCCCAAGAAGGACAGAAGGAAATCAAAGGAAAGGGTAGTGAAATGGTGGGATGAGGAAAATGATGGAAGGTTGATAGAAGAAGAAGAAGCAAGCTTACACAGATTGGTTACTAAAATAAAAAAAAAATAGGGACGGGGTCTTCATTATGAGAGGTACAAAGAAAAGATAAGAGAAGTAAAGAAAAAGGTAACGGAGGGCAAAGAGGAGAGCAGATGTTAAAATGGGGTAAGAGTTATTGACAGAAAAATTTTAAGTAATAAAAGATGTTTTGAAAGGAAGTTAAGAGAGGAAGTGGAGGCGAATCAAGTAGAGAAGTAAAGGTAAAAGGAGCAGATGGATAGATGATAACGGAGGAGGAGGACAGTAAGGGGAAGATGGGCAGAATATTTTAGGGAGTTGCTAAATGTGGAGGAGGATCGGGAGGGAATGATAGCTGCAGTGGGAAATGCTAAGAAAATGAGAATGATGAGTGAGGAAACCTGAGGAGAAATAAGGAAGGATGAAGTGAAGGCAGCAGTTATATGATTGAAAGCAGGTAAGGCACCTGGTCTGGATGGATGCCATGCAGAATGTCCTAAAAAAGGAGGTACAGTGATGGTGGACTGATTGGTTGAGGTTATTTAATGTTTGCTGGAGAGAAGGTGCGTACCGGAGAACTGGAGGACGTGCTTGTATAGTTACACCTTTACAAGGGAAAGGGAGACAAGTGTGAATGTAGTAGTCTCAGAGGGATTAGCTTGTTAAATGTAGTTGGGAAGGCGTATGGGAGGAATCTTGATTGTGAGGATTAGGAGAGGAACAGAAGGAGAAATTGGTGAGGAAACAGTGTGGATTTAGGGACAGGTAGAAGGTAATGTAGATCAGCTCTTTGTGGTAAGGACAGATATGTGAGAAAGCTATAGGAAAGGGGAAGGATGTTTTTTGGGCTTTTATGGATCTGGAAAAAGGCTTACGACAGGGTAGACAGAAAGGCACTGTGGGAGGTCCATGCGGAATATACGGGATATGAAGGAAAGCTTGTGGGAGCTGTCAAGAGTTTTTATGAGAGTAGTAGAGCTTGTAGTCAGGATTAGAAATGGAGAGAGTGAGTGGTTTGAGCTAAAGGTGGGACTTCGTCAAGGATGCGTTATGTCGCCCTGGCTGTTCAACTTATACATGGATGGGGTAGTGCGAGAGGTAAATGCAAGGGTAGTGGGTCAGGGACTGGAGATTGTTAAGGAAAATGGAGAAAAGGGGAGGTGAGCCAGCTGTTGTTTATGGACGACACTCCGCTTGTGGCAGGATCGGAGGAGGGATTGAGGAAGTTGGTTGCAAAGTTTGGGAGAGTATGTGATAGAAGAAAGCTAAATATAAATGTGGGTAAAAGTAAGGTGATGAGATGTACAAGGGGTGAAAGTGGCAGTAATCTGTAAGTGAGCATTAAGGGAGGAGCAATAAACTGGAGGAAGTGGATAGTTTTAGATACTTGGGTGCAAATGTGGCAGGGAAAAGGAGGAGTAAAGGTAGAATGTAGATTGAGAGAAGCGAGTAAATGCCTTGGTGGAATTAAAAAGTGGAATGAAGAATAGAAATTTGGGAATGGATCCTAAGAGGGAGGGGACTGTTTGAAAGGAATAATTGTGCCAACTGCACGGTATGGAGCAGAAACATGGAACATAAGAGAGGAAGAGAGAAGAAGCTTGAATGTGTTTGAGATGAAGTGTCTGAGAAGTATGGATTGGGGTTACTAGGCTAGTATAGAGTGAGAAATGAGAGAGGTGAGGAGGAGAACAAGGGTGGAAATAGAGTTGGGAGATTGGGATGATGAAAGAGTATTAGGATGATTTGGACACATGGAAAGAATGAGTGAAGAAAGATTAGTACAAGAGATGTGGAAGGCAGAGGTGGAGGGAGTTGTACATGAGGGGACGTCCTAGGATGAGATGGATGGATGGGGTGAAGGGGGCTTTGGGGAAAGAGGGGAATTGTCTGTTGAGGAAGGACGGAAGAGGGTCAGATGACAGGGGTGAATGGAGAATGGTTGTATATGGAAGATGTTGTAATGCATGAGGTGGAATGGCGGGTGAGGGGGGATGGGGGGGTGAGGTAGTGTGTGTGTGCAATATTGTGACGCAGCCGGAAGGGATTTTCTCCCCGGTCCTCTCCTGTATATGGGGGGACGCGTGGACGAGGGAGTCGCCGATTTAATGAAAGCGGCCTTACTGTGGATGTTCTGTGTCATGTGACACTGCTTTTGACACAGGGCAGTGAGACAGGGTGCAGGGATGGCCCGTCGTCTAGGAGGTTGCTGAGATCGGAGGGAGGGTGGAGGGGTGTGTTTTTGATCGAGTTTATTATTTCTTAGTGTTTTTTAGGGTGTTTTTTTGTGTTGTTTGTTATTTTCTTTCTTTTTGCTTGGATTGTTTTCTGGGATGGAAATGGGTGGGAATGATTTTATGCCTTTTCTTTTTTGGCTACCTCCCTAGTGAAGGGGGAAAAAAGCCTTGGTATATGTATGTATGTATGTATATATATTATATATATATATATATATATATTTATATTTATATGTATATCTATGTATTGAACAATTATATATATATATTGATATATATATTTTTTAATTAAAAAATTTTTTTTTTTATTTTTTCTATACTATTTATATATATTATATTGGGGGGTAGATTACGTGGAAGTTGAGGAAAAAGCATCTTAATATTCTTATAGGCAATTAGAAATCAACCTTAGAGAGGAACTGTGAAAAGAATCATCAAAGGAGGTGTTCCCTTTTTAGAGGGAAGATAAAGTTTACTATACAAATAGCAGAAGTGTAATTAATCAAACTGGATATGCTGCTAGGTAAAAACATTTGTAGAGAATTTTGATATTATAGCTATTACTGAATCCTAAAATCAACATGGCTGATAAACATTTCCTTCCGGAAATCGAAAGAGTTGGATATAAGTTTTTTCACGAGGCTAGAGTTGGGGGAGTGGGGGAGGAGTAGCACTTTTCGTTAGAAATACAATAAACTGTATTATCAACAATTCCGATTGAAGGAAGAGGAGGACTGTACGGAATAAGTTAGTTATTATTGGCGTTTGGTATAGATCTTCCTAAACCTCAGCACTGAGCAGACTGATTCCCTGACTCACGAAACTTCGCACAGGTGTCCCAGTACAAAACGCTGTGATCATAGGAGTTTTTTGATTATAGAAGCATTGACAGGGTAATCTTTAGTAGGAGATCAGGAAGCGAAAGCAATTCCTAGATGTGGTGCAATATAATTTCCTTTAAACAAATGATTATCAATCCTACGAGGGGAGAAAAATACTCTGGACTTACGTTTATTTGATAATAGACCTAACGAGTAACGTAAAAGTGGGGGATAAGTCTAGGCCTTAGCGATCTTCAACGATTTAATTTTATTTGGGAAGAACTAAAATGTGCGAATAATGTCCAAATACCAGACTTCAGGAGAGCAAAAACTTTGACAATATAAAAAACCTATTTGAAATTTAATATGAATTGTCATTCGGACGTTACGGATGTTCCGGACGTTTTGGACATTATCGATGGGGTCAGGTCTCGTTACATAACCAGGGGTTGGGTCACGGAGGGCAATATGAATTACCTTAGGTCAGGTCACTTGTGGACCGGGGCTCAACAGAAATGGTCAGCGATTTTTGGGGGAATAAAATGTATAGCAATCTAACTGTTTTAATTGTTAAGGCACAAAAATTATTATTTATCCCCCTAAAAGTCAATACGGAAAAAATTGGAATATACTCCCAAATGGATGAAGGACAGATTACAAACATGAGATCGGAATAAAAAGCAGACTTAACGTAAAAATAAAAAAAGGGGAAAACACACCCTAGATCCAAGATATAACGAAATGCAAAGCAGGTTAAAAAGAATACAACGTACAGCGAAACGTAGTTATGAAATTAAGGTTGCCTGTCAAGCAAGTTCCAACCCAAAAGGTTTCTTTCATCTCTATAGAACAAAAAATATAGAAAGAAAGAACAGGACCAATTAAAAAAAAATGAAAATGTATTGATAGAATCGGAGGAGAAAAATCAGTGAGGAGTTTAACAAATATTTTTCTCTTGGTGTTTACTAATGAGAGGTTAGATAAAGTACCTGACTTCGTATCCGATTTACAGTGTGGGATGAAGAAAGTTGTTCTATATTATGTGTCAGTATTAGTAATTTAGTAAGTAGTCACGCAGATTGAAAAGACTTATACGCTACAAAATTCCCCGGGTTCCAGACGATTTTTTTCCGAGAAGGCTTAAGGAGTGTAAAGTTTGAAATCTGCGACCAGTTAACTGAAATATTTAATAAATCGGTAGACACTGGTTTTGTGCCTACTGGTTGGAGGCAGGCAAATACGTTATTCCTGTTTTTAAGAAGGGAGATAGATCGTCTATATATGCAACTACAGGCCAGTCAGTTTGACATCGATTAAAGGAAAACTGCTTGAATCAATAATAGTAAATACAACTCAAAGAAAACATCGAAAGACAAAATTCAATTCGTGATACACAGCATAGGTTTCTCCAAGGTAAGTCACTGTGGGACTAATCTTCTATCCTTTTACACTAAAGTATAAAAGGAGTCAGATAACAATGATAATTTCGATGCTATTTACCTGGACTGTAGCAAAGCGTTCGACAAGGTGCCACACCAGAGACTACTAAATAAAATCAAAGCCAATGGTATAGGAGGAAAAGTGTTAGGAATGAATTAAGAGCCTGCTTAAGTAACAGAAAAAACGTGGGTCACCATAAAATGGAGTAAAATGTAGGTGTGGCAATGTTAATAGTGGGGTTCCAAAGGGCTCGGTTTTGGGTCCCTTGTTGTTCATTTTGTACATAAACGACCTAGGACGATGGGATAAATTAGTTATATTAGTAAGTTTTTGGGACGACACTAAAATAAGATGCCAATTTTGGTCAGGGAGACGACGCCGAGATTCTGCAGGATGATCATAATTTTTTTTTAACATGGTCGGTGAAATGGCATGATGAACTTCTATATCTGTATGTGTAGCGTGTTAAAAATACGGCTACATGGACCCAAAAATAGATACAGCTTAGATAACACGTATTTTAGAGAAAAACTGATTGTGAGAGACACCTTGGGAGTTCTAGTGGAGGTCCGGAACTTAAAAACCAGGGAGGGGGGGGGGGGGGGGGGGGGGGGGGGGGGGGGGGGGGGATAGTGCATTTAGGGCCAAGAATAAAGCTAACAAAGCATTAGGTTTCATTGTTAGGACGGTACATGTTATGTATGTATGTATATATATATATATATATATATATACATACATATCTTTATTCAACCACAAACATCTTTTAATTTCCATGCCATCGCACTCGAGACTGAAGACTCGCTCGATGGAGACTTTTGTGTTGGAAATTGAAACACGTGGAGGAGCCGAGGATTTGAAAAACCCCAGCTAACCCGTAACAAAGTTACAGTGACTTAAACCAATGAGCATTGATTTGAGGTCACTGTTAACTTTGTTACGGGTTAGCTGGGTTGAAATCCTCGGCTCGTCAACGTTTCAATTTCCAACAAAATGTCTCCATCGAGCGATTCTTCAGTCTATTCGATTGCCGATGGCATGGAATTAATAGTTGTTTGTGGTTTAATAAAGATATCAATTTGATCGCTGGGGAACCATTCAGTGTAGATGTATATACATATATATATATATATATATATATATATACCCACACATATATTATATATATAACATATATATATATATACATATATATTTATTATATATTTATATTATATATGTATGTATGTATATATTGCGTATCACTGTGGGCACGTTACAGCCGGACAAGTACCAGTTATCGAGGGAGAGTTGGTGCGTTACGGAAAAAACTTTTTTTGGGGGATTTCCGGTAATCTTGACCCCCCCCCCCCCCAATTTAAATGTCTTTAGAGGTGGCCTGTCAATTTCCCATTCCTCTCTCTGTCTGTTCTTTCTCTCTCTCTCTTCCACTCTATGTTTCTGTCTCTCTCTCCTCTCCTCTTTCTCTTCTCTCTCTCTCTCTTCTCTATATATATATATGATATTTTTATATATACACATTTTTATATTTTTAATGTATATATTAATACATATATACATATTTTATATATTATATATATATATATATATATTTATATATATATATATATATATATAATAATTATATATATCATGACACAACAGCGAAACCCACAGTCGGAGAGAATAAACTTTGAATGAAGAGGAATCCTATATATTCGGCCTATCAACTGTAGCCCTTCTTCAGGAGATGAGTACATAGAGTAGAGTACAGAGTGGACTTCTAAGCTATCAGAGAGGAAGAGTTGTGGACAGATGACCTCAACTCCGGCAAACTGGGGTGGCGGAGGAGGGAGGGGGTGAGGAGGGGGGGTTGTAATGTCCGTTCCAGGCTTGTTAACTGCCGCGCGTGAAATAATGTCAGGTGTCCACTGACCCGTTTAGAAATATTAATATTAGGGCAGTTCATCCATTAATGCTGATTCAACTATTTTCCTCCTGAAACCGCAGGGGGACTTGAACACTAACCCTGGCCTTACCCCAATCGAAAGAATGATTCTTATTTTGCTGAAATGAAGAAATACAGCCGAGTTTTCTTGCCCATTCCTAATTGACCTTTTATGGTCTGCCAATCTAGTGTTCCAGTCTCTCCCGGTTTGACCCAAGTTAAACCAAATCCACAATCTTTGCAGGGCAAACAAAAAACACCAGGTGAATCAACTTCCTTTCGGTTTTTGTTGAACGTTCACAATTTGCTTACGCACGGTGTTAGGATAGTGATAGGCAAATAGTGAGAACGTTCCATGAGGAAATAACTTTGTGGAAGAAATGATGGTATTATTGAAAAAATTTGGAATTTTTAAAATGTCCTTAAAGGAGCGGTGAAAACTTGAGGGGACGGAAGTTTTAAAAATTGGTTGGCCCTAGCCTTTACTAGAGGGCTTTGATCCAGAAACCAAGGGTGGATATGCCAACTTTTCTCAGAAGGGCTAGGGCCATCCATTTTTAAAACTTCCATCCCCTCAAGTTTTCACCGCTCCTTTAAAGAAAAATAGTTGAATCAGCATTTAATTGAGGAATGCCCTAATATTTATATTTCTAATGGGCAGTGAACACCTGACATTATTTCACGCGCGGCAGTTTAACAAGCTGGTATTCACATTACAGCCCCCCCTCCTCACCCCTCCTCCTCCGCCACCCCAGTTTGCCCCGCGCATGAGTGAGGTCATCTGTTCCACATCTCTTCCTCTCTGTAGCTTAGGATGTCAACTCTGTACTCTACTCTATGTACTTTCCGGAAGAGGGCTACAGTTGTGATAGCCGAAAATAGGATTCTTCTTTATTCAAAGTTTATTTTCTCCGACTGTGGGTTCCTGTGTGTCATTTACAAAGGTGTACACATTTCTGTTTTATATATATATATATATATATATATATTATATATATCTATCTATATATATTTTATATATATATATATATGTCATACCCAAACCACATGAAAATTAAAGGTTGGAAAACTAATCATTTTCGTCTATCACGACCCTGAAGATTTCGTAATTGACGAAAGCGTGTTTTGGGGTGGCCAGTTAAACAGGCAAATAATGTATAATGGATATTATTGTATTAGTTATAAGCACTACAAAAAACGAGCGTGCTGTCGCCTTCGCAAGTCATAATCAAGATGACTCTAAGCAACGCGACCCGCTCAGATTTGGCGGGAAACATACAACCCAAAAGAATACTTGGTTCTCACAATAATGTATATTAATTAAATGTATAATATATAATGCACATAACAATGTCGTACCCTCCAATAATAATAATAAACAATATTACAAATACCTATGTACAAAACACTATAGAATACTCTATGCCACCATTACAAAACGTTTAGTATTCGAACTTTGATGTACCTGTGCTTTCTATCCTGATAATTTATACCGTGTTTTTTGTAAAACAATTTTGATATATATATATATATAGATATATATGTATGTATATAATATATATATATATACGTATTTATATATATAAATGAATCTATATATGCATATATATATATATGTATATATATGTATATATATATATAATATATATAATATTATATATATATGTACATATATATATACATATATATATATATATATATATCTTATATATATATATATATTATTATATATATATATATATATATATAATATATTTATTATACCAAGAGATTACTATCAAATTTATACATGCATTGAATAAGTCAATAAAGGGGTGGTTGATATATTTGTTCTATATATTATACATATATATGTATATATTTATATAATGTATATATATTTATATATATATATATATGTATTTATATGCATATTATAACTAATTTATATATATATACATATATATATATATATATATAAATATATACATATATATAAATATATACATTATATGTATTTATATATATATATATACAATACATACCACACACACACACACCCCCCCACACACACCACACACCACACACACCCACACACACAAACACACACACACACACACGCATATATATTATATGTATTATTTATATATAATATATATTATATATATTATATTTATATATACAAGAGAGTGCTAAAAAAGTTCGTGGAAAAAGGACTGTATGAAAAAATTGTTTACAGTTCTGATGTTTATTTTTTTGCATATGTTCTATTAGGGTCAATTACACTTGTGCAAACATTGACTCCCAGCCTTTAAGTTGTTAAGTAGAACTGAGGATCATGTGATCTGAAAACCATATCAAAGCAGCATTCTATTTACATCTTCAACTGATGGTAATTTGGTACCTTTCCATTTATTTTTTTTTTTTCAGTTTGGAAAACAAAAAGAAGTCGAATGATTTTCCATTCGAAATACATGTTGGCACAGCTCTTGTCTGCCGTGCACTGTGAGCCGGTGATTTGTAGTGAAGAGGACGCGTTGGGCCGGTTTTCCAGGGCATTTTTCCGAGACTTTTTGGACGATTTTCTCAAATTGCAGTTCATAATAAGTAGATTGGTAATGGTTTTTCTTGTTCTCGAGGAAGTCAACCTGCCATAAATCTCTTCTATATCCCAGGAAGACAGTGTCCCTTTTTGACACCTTTTTTTTTTTTTCTGCTTGAGTGCGCAGATTTTGTTTTGACTGGTTCACATTCCACCCCGGGGCATGCCACTGCAGAAATGCCGCTCTGGCGAGGGTTCGAATCCCAGTAGTAGGTTTATTTCCAAAATGTCAAAATTGACACAATAAAAAAAACCATAATATTATATTTATATATTTATATATATATATATATATATATTTATATTTATATGTGACGCTATGGGGAAAGGGCCAGGTTCAAAAACTAGAGTTCTGTTTAAGAACCTTGACCGTTACAAGCAATGATATATATAGATTTTCTCCGAAGATCCGGAGAGATGCCAAGTGTCGCTAGACGCGGACGATTAACAAGAGTGATTAGGAATATTTCCTAGTACATACACGGATATTCTTTACATCAATGAATAGATAATAATATTTGATAAAAGTTACTTTGTCAATCTTAGATAATGCAGAAACTTAATAGTTTTTATAAGAATATCTATACGCAATACGTAAATGTAGAGTTAGGGACGCAGTTGCCACCAATATTGGGTTCACACGAAATTTCTTCTGAGCGCGCGTAAGCTTGCATGCCCACACTGGCGTTTACGGACGTTGAGAACGACGAAAATATGCAATTACTTTAAGTCTTACGTAAATCAAATCCTAAGATTGTCAAGATAGATCCACAAAAGGTAATTTACACATACATTAAATTCATATGCAAAGTATGGAATAGTTTGTCAAAGCACAAAAAGGAACGGAAATACAATCCGATGAATAGAATTCATCACTTTAAGAGTCTTTAGACGTGGAATATACCTCACGTAGGCACAGAATCTTTCACACCGGGCGTCCGATGGATGATGAGAATATTGAAATTTCTCTTATCTTACGTAAATCAACTCGTAAGATTGACAAAAAAGGAGAGATCCACAAGACAATTATACATACATAATTCTTATATGGTAATGTATAGAATATTAGTTAAACAGTGTACAAAGGAATGGAAATAAATCATATATATATTATATTTCATCACTTTAACAGTACACTTACATCGATCACTGACAGTTGGATATCGAGAAGTCCACCAAGCCTACCGTGGGGACGGGCTGGCATAGTCCGAGTTACACATACATACATGCGCGATGTGGTCTGAATGATATCTTCACTACGACGAAGCTGTAGTCGTAACTATTTATAATATATATATATATTATATATATATATATATATTTATCATATACATATATGGTATCACACTCACACACACACAGTTATATATGATTTATCTTTCATATATATATATATATATCTGTGGTGTGTGTGTGTGTTGGTATACTTTATATATATTATATATTTATATATAGTATATAATATATATATATATATTATATTATATTGTTACGACTACAGGCTCGTACGTAGTGAAGAAAACAATCAGACGCACATGCGGATGTCATGTATGTGTAACTGGGACTAGGCACAGCCGTCCCCTACGGTCGGGTTGGTGGACTTCTCGATATCCAAACTGTCAGTGATCGATGTAAGAGTCCTGTTAAAGTGGTGAATTTATAATATATATTGATGTATTCCATTTTCCCTTTTTGTTCACTGTTTTAACTATAGTCTATACATTACATATAGATTATATGTCTGTATATTGTCTTGTGGATCTCTGCGTGTCAATCTTACGAGTTTGATTTACGTAAGATAAGAGAAATTACATATTCTCTTATTCTTCGGACGCCGTGTGTGAAAGATCTGTGCCTACGTGAGGTATATCCACGTCTAAAGACTCTTTTAAAGTGATGATTTCTATTCATCGGATTGGTATATCGTTCCTTTTTTGTGCTCTTTGACAAACTATTCCATACTTTGCATATTGAATTTATGTATGTGTATTACCTTGTGGATCTATTCTTTGTCAATCTTAGGATTTGATTTACGTAAGTTTAAAGTTATTGCTATATTTTCGTCGTTCTCAGACGCCGTAAAACGCCAGTGGTGGGCATGCAAGCTTACGCGCGCTCTGAAGAATTTTGCGTGGTGAACCAATATTGTTGCAACTGCGTCCCTAACTTACATTTACGTACGTATAGATATTCATATAAAATACTATTAAGTTTCTGCTTATCTAAGATTAAAAAGGTAACTTTATCAAAATATTATTATTCTATTCATTGATGTAAAGATTATCCGTGTATTTTGTACTAGGAAATATTCCTAAACACTCTTGTTAATCGTCGCGTCTATGCGTCACTTGGCATCTCTTTCCGGATCCTTCGGAGGAGAGTCTATATATATCATTGCTTGTAACGGTTCCAAGGTTCTTAAACAGAATTCTAGTTTTGAACCTGGCCCTTCCCCATAGGCGTCACAATATATATATATATCTATATATATATATATATAATATATAATATATATAATATATGTTTGTGTCATTTTGACATTTGGAAATAAACTCTACTACTGGGATTCGAACCCTCGCCAGAGCGGCTTGTCTGCAGTGGCTGGCCCCCGGGGTGGAAGGGTGAACCAGTCAAAAACAAAATCTGCGCACTCAAGAGAAAAGGTATCATGGTCAATGTCTTCTGGGATATAGAAGAGATTTTGCAGGTTGACTTCCTCTGAGAACAAGAATAACAATTACATCTACTTATTATGAATGCTTTTTGAGGAAAATCGTCCAAAAGAGTCTCGGAAAAAATGCCCTGGGAAACCTGCATCAACGCGTTCCTCTTCACTACGACAATGCACGGGCTTCACAGTGCTCGGCAGAGACAAGAGCTGAGCCACATGAATTTCGTAAGGAAAATCATTCGGACTTCTTTATGTTTCCAAACTGAAAAAAAAAAATTAATGGAAAGGTACCAAATTTCCATCAGTTGGAAGATGTAAAAAGAGCTGCTTTGATATGGTTCAGTTCACATGATCCTCAGTTCTACTTAGACGAACTTAAAGGCTGGAGTCAATGTTTGCACAAGTGTTTTGACCTTAATAGAACAGATGCTAAAAAAAAATAAACATCAGAACTGAAACAATTTTTTACTACTGTCCTTTTTCCTACGAACTTTTTAGCCACTCTTGTATATTTATATATATATATATATATATATATATGTGTATTTAAATATATATACATATATATATATGCGTGTGTGTGTGTGTGTTGTGTGTGTGTGTTTGTGTGTGTGATGTGTGTGTGTGTGTGTGTGTGTGTGTGTTGTGTGTGGTGTGTGTGTGAATGTATGTATATATATATATATATATACATATATAAGTATATTATTTATATATATGTATATATTTATATATATTATATATTTATATATGTATATATATATATATATGTATTTATATGCATATATATACATATATATATATTTATATATATATTACATATATATAAATATATACATATATATGTATATATATATATATATAAAATATATCTACTATGGACTTAATTCAATGCAGTAATAAATTGATAGTAGTCCTTGGTATATTTATATATAAATGTATAAATTTATTTATATATATTTTTTATATATATTATATATTTATATTTATATATAGATGTTATATATATATGTACTTATATATAAACGTATGTATATTATATATATATATATAACATATATATACATCTATTTATTTATCCATATATATATTCATTATATCATTTATATATATGTATATATAATTATATATATAACTATATATATATAGTATAGTATATTATTTATCAAAATTTAGTTACAAAAACACGTGAATTACAAGTATCATGTAGGGAAAAGCACAGGTACATCAAAGTTCGGCAATTACTAAACGTTTGTAATGGTGGCATTGGATTAGTCTTTGTGTATGGTACATAGGTATTTGTATTATTGTCTTTTTTTATTATTATTGTGAGATACGACATTGTTATGTGCAGTATATATTATACATTATATTATATACATTATTGTGAGAACCAAGTATTCTTTTGGGCGTGTATGTTTCCGCCCAAATCTGAGCGTGGTCGCGTGGCTTAGAGGCAGTCTTGATTATGCTTGCGATAGCGACAGCACGATCGTTTTTGTTCAGTGGCTTATAAACTAATTACAATATTATCCATTATTACATTTTATTTGACTGTTTAACTGGCCACCCCGATTACTCGCTTTCGTCAATTACGAAATCTTCAGGGTCGTGATAGTCGAAAATGATTAGTTTTCCAACCTTTTAATTTCCATGTGGTTTGGGTTATGACATATATATATATATATATATATATATATATATATATAATATATATATTATATATATATATATATATATATCTAAACAGAAATGTAGTAGCACATTTGTAAATGACACACATGGAACCCACAGTCGGGAGAAAATAAAACTGTGAATAAAGAAGAATCCTATATTTCGGTCTATCAACCTGTTGCCCTCTTCAGGGTAAGTACATCGAGTAGGAGTACAGAGTGGACTTTCTAAGCTACAGAGAGGAAGAGATGTGGACAAGATGACCTCACTCAAGGCGCGGGGCAAAACTGGGGGGTGGCGGAGGAGGGAGGGGGTTGATGAGGAGTGGGGCTGTTCATGTGAATACCAGCTTGTTAACTGCCGCGCGTGAAATAATGTCAGGTGTTCACTGCCCGTTAGGAAATATTAATATTAGGGGCAGTTTCCTCAATTAATGCTGATTTCAATACTATTTTTCTTAAAGGAGCGGTGAAAACTTGAGGGGATGGAAGTTTTAAAATGGTTGGCCCTAGCCTTACTGAGTAGTTGGCATATCCTCCTTGGTTTTTGGATCAAGCATCAGTAAGGCTAGGGCCAACCATTTTAAAAACTTCCGTTCCCTCATAGTTTTCACCGCTCCTTTAAGGACATTTTAAAAATTCCATTCAATAATACCATCAGTTCTTTCTACTAAGTTGTTTCATCATGAACGTCTCACTATTGCCTAATCCACTATTCCTAACACCGTGCGTAAGCAAATTGTGAACGTTCAACAAAAACCGAAGGAAGTTGTGATTCACCTGGTGTTTATTGTTTGCCCTGCAAAGATTGGTGATTTGGTTTACTTGGGTCAAACCGGTGAGAGACTTGAACACTAGATTGGCTGACCCATAAGAAGGTCAATTTAGGTTTGGGCAAGAAAACTTCGGCTGTATTTCTTCATGTCAAAAATAAGAAATCATTCTTTCGATTGGGGTAAGGCCAGGTTAGTGTTCAAGTCCCACTGCGGTTTCAGGAGGAAAATAGATTGAATCAGCATTAATTGAGGAATGCCCTATTATTAATAATTCTAAAGGGCAGTGGGACACCTGACATTATTTCACGCGCGGCAGTTAACAAGCTGGTACGGACATTACAACCCCCCTCCTCTACCCCTCCCTCCTCCGCTCACCCCAGGTTGCCGGAGTGAGGTCATCTGTCCACATCTCTTCCTCTCTTGTAGTTTAGAAGTCCACTCTGTACTCTACTCTATGTACTTTCCAGAAGAGGGCTACAGTTGATAGCCGAAAAATATAGGATTCTTCTTCATTCAAAGTTTATTCTCTCCGACTGTGGGTTCCTGTGGTGTCCTATATATATATATATATATATATATTTTTATATATTTATATATATATATGATATATATTTATATATTATATATGTATATGTATTTAATATATACTATTATATAATTGTGTATATATATATTATATATATATCGAGAGACGAGAGAGAGAGATGAGAGAACGAGAGAGGACGAGAGAAGAGAGACAGAAAGATAGTGTGGAAGAGAGAGAGAGAAAGACAGACAGAGAAAAGGAAATGGGAAATGAACCAGGCCACACTAAAAGGACATTAAAAATCGGTCAAGATTACCGGAAAATCCCCCGAAGTTTTTTCCGTAAAACGCACCAACTCACCCTCGATAATGTACTTGTCCGGCATTGTAAACGTGCCCACGCAGTGATACGCATATATACATACATACATATATATATATTAGTATATATATATTTATATATATGTATATATATATATATATGTATATATATATTTATATGTGTGTGTATATATATATATATATCTATATATATGTATTATACATCTACACTGATTGGTTCCCAGCGATCAATTGATATCTTTATTAAACCACAAACAAACTTTTAATTCCAGGCCATCGCAATCGAGACTGATGAATCGCTCGATGGTGATTTTTGTTGGAAATTGAAACGTGGACGGAGCCGAGGGTTTCGAAACCCAGCTAACAGTAACAAAGTTACAGTGACTTAAATCAAGTGCGCATTGGTTTAAAACAGTCACTGTAACTTTGTTAAGGGTTAAGCTGGGTTCAAATCCTCGGCTCCTCCACGTTTCAATTTCCAACAAAATGTCTCCATCGAGCGATTCTTCAGTCCTCGATTGCGATGGCATGGAATTAAAAGTTTGTTTGTGGTTGGAATAAAAGTTAGGTATGTATATATATATTTATTTATATATATAACATTACATATACATGTACCGTCACTAGCAATGAAACCTAATGCTTTGTTAGACTATATTCTTTGGCCCTAATGCCGCTATCTCCTGGGTTTTAAGTTTCGGACTGACCACTAGAAACTCCCAAGTGTCTCTCACAATCAGTTTTCTCTAAAAGACGTGTTATCTAAGCTGTATCTCATTGTGGGGCCATTTAGCCTCCCCCATTTTTTTAACACGGCTACACTTACAGATATTGAAGTTTTCATTATGCCATTTCACCGACCATGTTAAAAAAAAATTAAGATCATCCTGCAGAATCTCGGCGTCGTCTCCTGACCAAAAATTGGCATCGTATTTTAGTGTCGTCCATAAAGCTTACTAATATAACTATTTATCCCATCGTTTCTAGGTCGTTTATGTACATAATGAACAACAAAGGGACCCATAAACCGAGCCCTGTGGGACCCCACTATTAACTTTGCCACACCTAGTATTTTACTCCATTATATGGTGGACCCCACCTGTTTTCTGTTACTAATGCAGGCTCTTAATTCATTCTAACACTTTTCCTCCTATACCATTGGCTTCTTTGATTTTATTTAGTAGTCTCTGGTGTGGAACCGTGTCTAATCGCCCTCTTTGCTACAGTCAAGGTTAAATAGCCATCGTAAATTATCATTGTTATCTGACGCCTTTTTTATACTTTAGTGTAAAAGGATAGAAGATTAGTCATCCACGTGACTTACCCTTGGAGGAAAACTTATGCTGTGTATCACGAATTGAATTTTGTCTTTCGTTGTTTTCTTTGAGTTTATTTACTTATTATTGATTTCAAGCAAATTTTTCCTTTAATCGATGTCAAATCTGACTGGCCTTGTAGTTGCATATAGACGATCTATCTCCCTTCTTAACAACTGGATATAACGTTTGCCTGCCTCCAACCAGTAGGCACAAAACCTGTGTCTACCGATTTATTAAATATTTCTGTTTAACTGGTTCGCAGATTTCATATTTACTCTCCTTAAGCTTTCTCGGATAAAATTCGTCTGGGACCTGGGGATTTTGTAGCTTTAAGTCTTTCAATCTGGCGTGACTACTTTTAATTTACAAATACTGACTTTGATATTAGATAGACTACTTTTTCTTCATCCCCACTGTAAAATCGGATCGAAGTCAGGTACTTTATCTAACCTCTCATTAGTAAACACCAAGTAGAAAATATTTGTTAAACTCCTCACAGATTTTCTCCTCCGATTCTATCATTACATTTTCATTTTTCTTTTAATTGGTCCTGTTCTTTTCTATATTTTTTGTTCTATAGAGATGAAAGAAGAAACCTTTTGTGGTTGGATTTCCATGCTTGACTGGCAACCTTAATTTCAAAACTACGTTTCGCTGTACGTGTTATTCTTTTTAACCTGCTTTGCATTTCGTTATATCTTGATCTAGGGTGTGTTTCCCCGTTTTTTAATTTTAGCGTTAAGTCCTCTTTTTATTCCGGATCTTTGTTTGAATCGGTCCTTCATCCATTTGTGGAGTATTAATATTTTTCCGTATTGACTTTAGGGGGATAAATATATTTTGTGCATTAACAATTAAATCAGTTAGATTGCTAAACATTTTTATCCCAAATCGCTGACCTTTCTGTTGAGCCCCGGTCCCATAAGTGACCTTACCTATGGTATGCATATTGCCCTCCGTGACCCATCCCCTGGTTATGTAACGAGACCGGAACCCCATCGATAATGTCCAAAACGTCCGGAAACATCCGTAACGTCCGTAGGACAATTCATATTAAATTTCAAATAGGTTTTTTTTTTATTGTCAAAGTTTGCTCTCCTGACGTCTGGTATTTTGGAACATTATTCGCACATTTTAGTTCTATCCCAAATATTTATTAAATCTTGAAGATCGCTAGAGCCTAGACTATTTCTCCACTTTTACGTTACTCGTTAGGTCATTATCAACATAAACGTAAGTCAAGAGTATTTTCTCCCCTCGAAGGATTGATTAATCATTTGTTTTAGGAAATTATATTGCACCACATCTAGGAATTGCTTCGGCTTCCTGATCTCCTACTAAAGATTTCCCGGTCAATGCTTCTATAATCAAAATCTCCTATGATTTCACTGCGTTTTTTTGTACTGGGTCCACCTGTTGCGAAATTTCTCGTGTGAGTCAGGGAATCAGTCTGCTCAGTGCTGATGTTAGGAGATCTTTACAAGGGACGCCAATAATAACTTTCTTATTCCGTTTACAGTCCTCTTCCTTATTCGGGATTGTTGATAATCCAGTTTATTGTATTTCTAACGAAAGCTGCTTACTCCTCCCCCACTCCTGCCAACTCTCTCCTCGTGAAAAAACTTATATCCTTCTCTTTTCGATTTCCGGAAGGAAATGTTTATCAGCCATGTTGATTTAGGATTCAGTAATAGCTATTAATATCAAAATTTTCTTTCAAATGTTTTACCTCGCAGGCATATCAGTTTGATTAATTACACTTCTGCTATTTGAATAGAAAACTTTATCTTCCCTCCACCTCCTTTGATGATTCTTTTCACAGTTCCTCTATAAGTTGGTTTCTATTGCCGAAAGTATTTTAAGATGCTTTTTCCTCTACTTCCCACGTAATCTACCCCCCAATATATTTATATATATATATATTATATATATATATATATATATATATATATATATGTGTATACATATGTTGATACATTTATCAAATATATATATATATATATAATATATATAGATACATATACATACATACATACATATACCATGGCTTTTTTCCCCTTACTAGGGAGGTAGCCAAAAAGGAAAAGGCATAAAATCATTCCCACCCATTCCATCCCTGAAACCAATCCACACCCCTCCCCCCTCCCTCCGATCTCAGCACCTCCTAGGACGACGGGGCCATCCCTGCTGCACCTGTTCCACCTGCCCTGTAGTCAGGAAGCAGTGTCAAAAGACACAGCACTTCCACAGTAAGGAGGCTTCATTAAATCGGCGACATCCCTCTCTCCGGTCCCCCCATATAAAGGAGAGGACGGGGAGAAGAAATCCATTCGGGTCTGCGTCAAAATTGTGCTCACACACAATACCTCACCTCACCCATCACCCCGGCACCCCATCACCCCCTCACCCCCTCACACCTCATGCTTGACAACATCTTCCATATACAACCATTCTCCATTCACCCCGTCTTCTGTCCTCTTCCGTCCTTCCTCAACAGACATGCCCCTCTTCCCCAAAGACCCCTTCACACAATCAATCCATCTCATGCTAGGTCGTCCCGCCTCATGTTCACTCCCTTCCCACATCTGCCTGCCATTAACTCCTGTACTAGTCTTTCTTCACTCATTCTTTCCATAGTGTGTCCAAACCCATCCTAATACTATGTTCATCAACCCAATCTCCCAACTCTCTTTCCACCCCTGTTCTCCTCCTCACCTCCTCATTTTCTCACTCTATCTAGCCTAGTAACCCCAATCAGACTTCTCAGACTACTTCATCTCAAAAACAATGCAAGCTTCGTACTCTCTTCCTCTCTTTTGTTCCATGTTTGCTGACTCCATACAGTTGCAGGTTGGCAACAATTACTTCCTTCATACAGTCTCCTCTTAGTATCCATTCCATAATTTTCTATTCTTCATTACACTTTTTATTCCACCAAGGCATTTACTTCGCTTCTCTCAAATCTACATTCTACCTTTACTTCCACCTTTTCCTGCAACATTTGCACCCATGTATCTAAAACTATCCACTTCCTCCAGTTGCTCTCCCTTAATGCTCACTTACAGATTACTGCCACTTTTTACCCCCTTGTACATCTCATCACATTACTTTTACCCACATTTATCTTCAGCTTTCTTCTATCACATACTCTCCCAAACTGTCACCAACTTCCTCAATCCCTCCTCCGATCCTGCCACAAGCGCAGTGTCGTCCGCAATAAACAGATGGCCTCACCTCCCACTTTTCTCCATGTTCTTTAACAATCCTCAATCCCTGACCCACTACCCTTGCAGTTACCTCTCGCACCACCCCATCCATGTATAAGTTTGAACAGCCAGGGTGTCATAACGCATTTTCCTTGACGGAAGTCCCACCCTTTACCTCAAACCACTCACTCTCTCCATTTCTAATCCTGACACAAGCTCTTCTTCTCTCAGAAAAAACTCTTGACAGCTCCCACAAGCTTTCCTCATATCCACGTATATCCGCATGACCGCCCACAGTGCATTTCTGTCTACCCTGTCGTAAGCCTTTGCCAGATCCATAAAAGCCCAAAAAACATCTTTCCCCTTTCCTATAGCTTTCTCACATATCTGTCTTACCACAGAAGATATGATCTACATTACCTCTACCTGTTCCTAAATCCACACTGTATCTCACCAATTACTCCTTTCTGTTCCTCTCCTAATCCTCTCAAATCAAGATCCTCCCATAAGCCTTCCCAACTACATTTAACAAGCTAATCCCTCTGAAATTACTACATTCACACTTGTCTCCCTTTCCC
>NW_027467712.1:4239150-4256650 GCF_046742065.1 Oratosquilla oratoria
GTCAATCGATAAGGAAGAAGAGAGAGAGAGAGAGAGAGAGGAGAGAAGACTGGAGAGAGAGAGAGAAGAGAACGAGAGAGAGAGAGAGAGGAGAGAGAGAGAGGCTGATTCGAGGAGCAATGAGTGAGGACTGAGGAGGAGGTGAGAAGAGGGAGGCTGAGAGAGGAGATGAGAGCCGGAGAGCGAGAGAGGGGAGAAAGAGCGAGATGGAAGAGGAGAGGAGAAGAAAGAGAAGACGAGATGAGAGAAGACGATGAGAGAGGATGAATATTGAAAACAGAGGGAATACTAAACGAGGAGTGAGGGAAGAAAACGGAGATAAAGTAGTGAAGGGGAGAGGGAGGTGAAGTGACTGTTAAGTTGGGGAAAGTGGGTGAATCGCCATGAAGTCGATGTTCCAATTGGGACCACATTGATTATGTTTATGAAAACTTCCAATTTTCAAATCCGATTGTTATTTAAGCTGTAAGGCCATCTCCTAATATATTTATATATATTATAGTTATATTATATATATATGACATATATATATATATATTAGATATATATATTTTTACACTTGATATATATACATATATATATATTTTATACATATATTATACATATTATATATATATATATATACATATATATGCATGAGAAAACATAATGAACTCGTGATTCCTAAATATGCGGGAATAAACCACATAACGGAAAAAGAATAAAACTGATGACCAAGCGCTTTCGTCTATTCAGGTTACATGTACATGTTCACCCTGAGGATGTCTGTATAGACGTAAACGAAAGCGCTTGGTCGTCAATTTAATCTTTTCCCTTGGTCGGTTTTACCGCATATATATATATATATAATCTTTTATATATATTATAAAATACTTATATATATTAACTATATTATTCAAATTATTATATATAAAGATATATATTATATTATATATATATATATGCTTTATATATAATATATGATTAATATATATGTATGTATATTTTCCATTTTAATTTTTTCTTATTTTCCACGAATTCTGATATTTCCATTTGTTTTTACATTTTTTTTTATTATATACTCGTTATATTTTTGCCTATTTTCATTTTAACTATATTTTTTCTTTTTATTTCTAGTTTTAATTTAACATTGTTTTCTTATATGTTCATCTCTTTTCCACTTGTAAAATTTTAATTGCAATTTACAATGCCATGACTGGATATACACTGTGGCAATAGATGGCTGCTTGTATATGTGTATAAAGATCTCCCACACTTATACATATTTTCATGTACTGTTCTTTCGGCAGAGGTTTTGTTCTTTTTTCAGTGTTTACATGGACATTTTTGTTTGCCTTTTTCAAAGTAAACATTTCATCATTGGAAATAGAATTTGTTTATGGAATAAACCGGCTTTTTGGATTTTCATTCTTTCAATTGCTTTAATAAAAAAATAAAGGATTAATTTCATTCCATTGAAATATAAAAAATTTTTCTATTATTAGATTTTGGTATTCAATTTTAATTAACTTTGTTTTGGTGCAGCAGTTTTGTGTAATATTTATAGTCGCTTGTGTTCTTTTGTTTGAGTTCTGAGAATGTGATTAGTATTTGGGGGGTAAAATATGAAATTTGAACAGCATTTTTAGAAATATTAGTATTTGAATCCTATTTCTTCTTGTCTTTGTTTTTAAACTTTTATACTATAAATTATTGTATATATATAGATATTTTATATCATCTATATTATAAACATATATATATATATAAGTATATATACCATAGTACATAGTATATATATGTATATATATATAATATATACATAGTATATATATATATATATATATATATATTATATATATATATAGTATATATATATCATCTATGAATGGTAAGAATGGAAAGACACGTGTTGGGAGACAAGAAGACTATATTCCTGACCGGTTTCAAAACCGATGTTATTTAGCTTAAGGCATCTCAGTATATAGTATATATATAATATATATAGTATATATTATACTATTATATTAATAGTTATACATATATATATTATATAAGTATATATATATATAACATATATATGCAATGAGAAATCAATATGTAACTCGTGATTCATAAATATTGCGGAAAAACCAACAAAGGAAAAAGATAAAAACTGATGACCAAGGCGCTTTCGTCTATTCAGACATCCTCAGGTTTACATGTAACATGTACCTCTGAGGATGTCTGTATAGACCGAAAGCGCTTGGTCGTCAATTTTATCTTTTTTCCTTTGTGGTTTTCCGCATTAAATATTATATATTTATATATAATATATAATATCATTTATATATATATATAGTAATATTTAAATATATATTCATATATATACCAAATATATAATATATATAATATATAATATGCTTTGTATATTGTATAATATATTATATATGTATATTTTCCATTCTAATTTTTTTTATTTTCCAATTCTATATTTCCAATTGTTTACATTATTTTGTATATACTCGTATTTTTGCCTATTTTCATTATACTATATTTTTTCTTTATATTTCTAGTTCTTAAATTTACATTGTTTTCTTATATGTTCATGTCTTTTCCACTTGTAAAATTAATAGGCATTTTACATGCATGACTGATATACACTGTGGCAATAGAATGGCATGCTTGTATATGTGTATAAAGATCTTCATTATATACATATTTTCAATGTACTGGTTCGGTCGACTAAGGTTTTGTTCTTTTTCATGTTTAATTGGACATTTTGTTTGCCTTTTCCAAAGTTTTACATTTCATCATTGGAAATTAGAATTTGTTTATTGGAATAACCGGCTTCTTTGGATTTTCCATTCTTCCAATTGCTTAAAAAAAAAAATTAATTTCATAATTGAAAAATTAAAAATTTCATTATATTAGATTTTGGTATTCAATATTTTAATTAATGTGTTTTGTGCAGCAGGTTTTTGTGAAATATTTTATAGTCGCTTGTGTTCTTTTGATTGAGTTGCTGTAGAATGTGAAAGTATTTGGGTAAATATGGAAAATCTGCCACAGCTTTATAGAAAATTAGTATTTGACTTCCTATTCTTTTGTCTTTGTTTTAACTTCTTATACTATTATTATTGTTTATAATATATAGATTTATATATATACACAATTATATATATATATATATGTATATTACTACATATATATTATATATATGTATATATATATTACATATATAATATAAATATATATATATATATCATATATATATATAAATTACTATATATATTGTGTATGTTAAAGACAGATTGAACATTTTTAGAAGCTCTGCCATGGGATACGAACCCTGACCCGTGCGTCGATAATCACGAGGCCAAGACGCTAGCGACCATGCTACATGGTGATGGTTCAAAAGGACTGTACTAGTCCCCGACCACGCTTCACGTAACATTGGAAGATCTAGTCTCATTTTCATCCAATCCCCGTATTAGGCGAGCCCTCCGACAAGTTGTGTATGTTAAAGACAGATTGAACATTTTTAGAAGCTCTGCCATGGAATACGAACCCTGACCCGTGCGTCAATAATCACGAGGCCAAGACGCTAGCGACCATGCTACATGGTGATGGTTCAAAAGGACTGTACTAGTCCCCGACCACGCTTCACGTAACATTGGAAGATCTAGTCTCATTTTCATCCAATCCCCGTATTAGGCGAGCCCTCCGACAAGTTGTGTATGTTAAAGACAGATTGAACATTTTTAGAAGCTCTGCCATATATATATATATATATATATGTGTGTGTGTGTGTGTGTGTATACATACATATATATATATATATATATATATATATATATATATATATATATGATTGAAGTTCACAGCAGCTTCTGCGTTCACGACTTTTTTGCTGAGAAGTTCTACATCTCATTGCTTCAACGGAAGGAGTGAGTGTCCTGACAAGTACAAACGCGCCACAATCTCCGCGTATGTGAGGAGAGCACTCACACATTTAAGTAGCTGGCAGAACGTCCATGAGGAATTAGAACGAGCCACCCAGGTCCTCGTGAATAATGGATATTCAAACTCAGAAGTCTCCAAAGCTATCAACATCCAGCTTGACAGGTGGTACAACAAAGAAAATACCGCAACATCTGCAGGACACCATTTCCGTCTGTACTACCGTGGATACATGAACAGCCAATACAAACAAGATGAAAGAGCCCTTAAGGATATAATTTCCAAATACGTAGAAACCACCAACAAGGACGACAGACTGAACCTCACAATCTTCTACAAAAACAAGAAAACACATCACCTCCTCCTAAAAAACAGCCCCAAAACTGACATCCCAGAGCTTCAACGTAGCCATCTAGTGTATGAATATAAATGCCTTTCAGGGAACTGTGCAGCCCTGCCCTCTACGTACATTGGAAGAACCACTACGAAGCTCTCCAGGCGCCTTACACTCCACCTATCAAACGGAGCTCCGAAGAAGCACTCAGAAGAGGTTCACGGGGTTAGTCTGACTAGAGAAATGCTACTCGAAGGAACTTCCATCCTGCATGTCGAAAGAGTTTACTTCCGTCTACGGATATTGGAGTCTCTTTATATAAAAACAAAAACAAAAACCCTTCTCTCAACTCTCAAATCACCGATATGTACATAATTCCTAGCCTTAGAAACTTTCAAAACAGTTATAAAATTGTTAGAGAAGAAGACGAACGGCGTACGGCTCAGGCAGGCTTCGCAAGCGGGATCCCTGGTCAATAGCCTAGATCCCTATTGGCCAGCCTCGACCAATCACGTTCCTCCTTTTCTTCCATTCTGTATTTAGTTCCGTTAATAAAAACTGTTTTACCCTTCTTTGCCTGTACCATAACCCTCGAAGAATGGACCTATGTAAGGTCGAAAGCTTGTTTTAAATAAAGTGTTCTTCCCCCATCTACAAGAACTTTCTATGTCTTTCGGACAATTTATATGGGGAGAGCTAACCATTGCTCACACGTTCCATCATCAGAAATGTAGAACTTGCTCAGCAAAAAAAAAAAAAGTCGTGAACGCAGAAGTTGCTTCTGAACTTCAATCAAAATTGTCTACATGAGAACCTGCTAACCGAAATACACCAATATATATATATATATATATAGTATATATATATATATATATAGTATATATATAATATATATACTATATATATATATGTGTGTGTGTGTGTGTCGTGTCGTGAGTGCGGAATCTGTGTGTGTGTTGTGTGTGTGTGTGTGTGTGTGTGTATTGTGTGTGTGGTGTGTGTGGTGTGTGTGTGTGTGTGTGTGTGGTTGTGTTGTGTGATTTGTGTGTGTGTGTGTGTGTGTGTTTGTGTGTGGTTTGTGTGTGTGTGTGTCGTGTTTGAGTGTGTGTGATGTGTGTGTGTGTGTGTCGTGTGTGTACTGAGTCGGCTGTGTTAGTGTGTGTGTGTGTGTGTGTGTGTGTGTGTGAGTGTGTGTTGTGTGTGTCTGTGTGTGTGTTGTGTGTGTGTGTGTGTGTGGTGTATGTATGTTGTGGTTGTGTGTGGTGTGTGTGTATGTATGTGTGCTGTGTGTGTTTTGTGGCGTGTGTGTGGTGTGATGTGTGTGTGTGTGTGTGTGTTCTGTGTGTGTGTCTGTTGGCCCTTGAGTACTGTGTTCGTGCTGTGTGTTGTGTGTGTGTGTGTGTGGTGTTGTGTGTGTGTAGGTGTGGTGTGTGTTTTGGGTGTGTGTGTGTGTGTGTGTTTTGTGTGTGTGGCGACGTTTTTGCTATGTGTGTTTGATATGCATGTATAATAATATATGTAAATGTATATGTAATTGTGGGGAGAAGGAGGGAGAAATTATCTATCAATAGAAGGAGAGGAGATAGAAGAAAAGAAAGGGATAGGGATATGTCAAGGAAAGCGATGAGGTGGTATAAGAAAATAAGAGGGATGAAGAGAGAAGACGGAACAAGAAGGATAAAAGAAAGATGAAGAAAAAGGAGGGTAGGAGATGGTAAAGAGGGAAATGGGAGAATGAAACTAGGAAAAGGAAGAACTGGAGGAAGAGAATATAAGATGGATGTAGTAAGAAGATGAAAAGAAGGATGAGTAGAACAGTGTTAGGAAAACAGAAGAAAGGCCGGAAAATATATTCCAATATAGAAGTTAAAGAGACAACCAGGAGATAAGAAAAATAAAGAGCGAGGAAAGAACAAGAAGGCAAAGAGAGCAATAGAGAAAGAAAGCTCTAAATGTAGGAGAAAAAATGTAAGAAAAGGAAGTAGAGAAAAGAAGCCAGGAAGGAGTAGGATCACAAAGAAAGAAGCTTTAGAGAAAGGAGCAGAAGGAGAGAGAAAAGGAGACTGAGAACCAAGAAAGATGGTAGTGCAATGAAGACACAATGAGATTTTAGAGAAAAGTACGTTAATAGGGAGGGGAAAAAGGAGTGAAAAAAGTTGTTATAATTTATTAAGAAAATATTTGAAAAAGGGTTAGAGATTAGAGAAAGCAAAAAATAGAACTACGGTGATAGTGGAGCCAGAAAGAAATGCTAAAGAAACTAGCATAGTGAAGTATAAGACGGGATGGTTAGACAAGCTGGGTAGAAAGAGAGGTAGGTGGAGGATGGAAAGGTGGCGAAAAATTTCATTTATAATGAGTTAGGTGTTGGTAAAACAATTGTTCGTAGAGTGAAGGAATTGCACAAACCTTGCTTCCCGCCTAAATGTTTACAAACAGCCCGTAAGCTATTAATTGCCTTGAGTAAGCGGTATTGCTTGCGAGGCTTTGTAAACAGCCTTTCTGATTGGGATAAATGGTGGGGGGAGGAGAAAAATTCAAATGGTTAGTGAGGATAAAGACCACGCCCTTAGAGGAAAGGCAGGGGTACTTGGATGTAAAAGAAAAGATCATTGGGACTAAAGAAATGTCATTACGAACTGATCTAGTGAACAAAAATTTGAGGGTTCCTAGCGGGAGTCCGTTGGTGTAACTTGATCAAACCAAATGTAATTAATACTTTCGGGAAGAAAAGAGAAAAATTATGCTCCGTTTAACTTCCCCTCTCTTAGACAGAGTAATAACTACTAGAAAAAATCCCCTACAGATGAAACAGTGAGTGACTCAACCCATACGTAACAAAGAAAGTGAAAGAGGATTTATAGAAAGTAAAGATATAACAAAAGAAAGATGACACATATATACGACAACACAGAGTAAGTAGAAAGGAACGAACCATAGAGGGGAACACCAGTGGCAGCTAGGGGGAACGAATCGGATGAAACGTAACGCTGCCTATTGAATAGACTGGGTACATCAAACCACAACCACGCATTGTCTAGCTGAATATCGAGGGGACGGGACTACAAAGCAACATGTGAACGTGGGGGACTATTACTACAAGAGTTAAACTAGAGGGGAACTATTACTACGAATTGTGAACAAGGGAGAACCCACTACTTTACGAGTGAACGTGCGAGGACTACTACTACGAATGAGCGAGGGACGATGCACGGTAGTGAACGAAGATTTGACATGTTACGTGTGGAGGACGACTACAAAGGAGGGATGCTCGATTCCAAGGTCGACTTTAAAAAACACTGAAGGTATAAATACGGAATATTTTGCGACACGAAGTCTATACCTCGAATATTAACAATATCCGAAATTTTAGGGGAAGAAAACACTGTGGGAGTTAATGGGATTCTTCTCAGTCCTGATCGACACTTTAATTGTCACTAGAAAATATGAACAGATGAAAAAATGAAAATATGAAATTTTTAAAAGAAAAATGTAAATCCTGAGAAGAGTAGGGCATAGGCTTATAATAAATTACCAACAAATGATATATGTCGAACCCAATATGAATTTTATTAAGAATGACATTAATTAAACATTTTAAGTCAACGTGTGATCAGGATCGTATCATATTTTTGGTTATAATGATAAATGAAAAGTTAAAACACTAGTTGTAGCTAATACAGGAATAATTAACCAGAATGAAACAGAAGTGGTCTAAGAACAAATGACTTTCTATGTTAAAGGATTCAAGATTGTATAGAAATATCTCTAGTGACCAAATGAGATTAGCATTTGCATTGTTTTGATTAAATAACGGCAGAAAAGCTATATAGAAAATCTTAAACAAACATTGGATTCAGGGGAGATAGATTATCTTCTTCCAAGGGTATTGTGAAAACTAAAGCAATTAGTCTATATGGGATGATAGTGGGAATTCACAACAGAAACTAGGAACTCTAGAAGTGATTACAGAAACTGAGGATCTAAACATTAGGAGTTAGACATCACATCAAGGAATGCTAGAATTGAATGTTACAATTTTAAAATAAATGGGGCATAAAAGCACAAGAGGTGTTATATATGAAAATATTTGTAAGGAACGGGAAAATATGAGGGTCATGATGAATTATTATTGTAGAAAACACACCCATTTTTCTTTTGTATCACCAAGGGAGGTCTAGGACATAGACACATAGGATTTAGAACAAAGCCATTTTTTTTTGTTATTTCAGCCCCAATAAACAAGAGGAAAAAAAACGGACAAACAAAATAAAACATAAAAAAACACTAATAGAACTAACCATAGAAATGCACATAGACGAGTATTGTGTTAGGAATAACATGAGTGATAGAAAGGTGAAAGAAAACCCCCAACATCAAAGACCAATTGTAAACTGACTAACAATTTGGGAAGGACTTCTGTAGGCCCTCTCCATTGCAGGTAGAGTGTTTCGATTAACCTATTCAAATATCTATTGATTACAGAATCTTGTAGTTAATATTTATAAATAGCAAAAATTATTAAAACCAAGTAAAATCAGGCGTGGAAATCTTAGAACCAATGCCATTACTTCCTTCCAAGGAATAACTGGAAGTCAGTTTTAAAAAAACATTGTAGTGAGGTTAGATTAGAAGTTATCTTATATGAAAAATGAGCATTTGCACATTACAGTGATTGTTGCAGGAAAATATGTTCCTCCCGCAGGAGACTTACCGGTAGGATATGTCCTGCTGAGTTAGGGATCTTAAAATGAAATCGACAGATAGCATTTCCAGGAGAGTTTTTTATAAGGTCACGCATCTAGACTTAGAGCCGGGTGGAGGGGTAATCACGGTAAGCGTACAGAGGAGAATACGATATCTGTGTGACTACTTATACAGGATCGAGAGTGTGGGAGCCGGACCTAGTGATAGAGATAGACAGTTTCAATTATAGGTTCGCTGCGATATTAGGTGCGGGACCGACGAGGAGCGGTCCAGACCTAACAGAAAGTATTGTCTCAATATAGTGAACCCAACTCAGATGGTTCTAAGAAAATCACAGAAATTTACTAATTCATGCCATTCAAACGAAGCTTTGACCTAATTTTGGAAGGTGGCATGATAAAGTCGACAGACATTACAAAAAAAAAAAACTCCAAAACACATTAACAAAGTAGAAGGTGCAGTTGATAGGAGTAACTTTTTAGACTGAATTTCTAACTACCCCAGAAACAATTAGATTAAAAGGTTTGAAATTAGACTCAGGGGATTTATAAGGCAAACAAGAACATGGTAGATATATTAGAGATTAGTACTCACAATAAAGTCCTATTCTTAAGAAAAGGTACACAAATAAGATGTTTTCAATGTTTTGTAAAAGACTCCATTAAGGTTTTTAAAGGAGAGTACTGAGGAGGTGGTATCCACCAATTTCCATTCATCTGTTCAATTCAGGAAGAAACAGATTTGGTGAGAGGAGAATAATACAAGAATCGCCCAACTAGATACCTAAATAGTTGTCCTGAAGTTGGATGAAAGCTTAGTTGCTTTAGCTTCTTGAAGTACAAGTAAAGCAAGTGCTTTGTCGGTAGACGCCTTAGGCAAAACAACTCAAAAAACAACAGGATCAAATTTCCAAACCAGGGTCTCAGTCTATCTATACAACTGTCTACGGACTACCATCATTCTAAAAACTAGCCATTGTAGATAAATTGATCAATTGAAATGTTATCGCAGGATATTATTGAACATAGTAAAAGTGAATGGAAACGGGAGTAACAGTGAGAGAAGATAAGGATTGAAAGAAATATGCAGAGAAATAATTCCACAGAAGATCACAAAGAAGGAAAATAGTAAATAATTTTGTCAAACATGAGGAGAGTATAGTGGATATAGAGGAAGAAAAAAATCATCAGGGAGAGAGGAGAGAAAGGAAATGAGTGATGAGAAGTAAAAGGAAATAAAAGAAATTATGCAAAATAAAAAAAAAAACACTGATAATGATCGAAAAGAAAGGAACTCTTAAGATAATGTGAAATATAATATACTGCAATAGAAATTAAGGAGCAGTAGGAAGGATATGAGAAAAAATGCTGGAGAGAATAAGAGTAGGAGAGAGAATAAATGTAGGAAAAAGTAAACGTTAGATTACAGGGAGAAAAGGAAAAATAAGAAAAAGGAAAAGGAGGAAAATGTGGAGAAAATGGGACTATGATTATGGGCAAGGAAAAAGAGACGTAAGAAAGAAGGGAGGAAATATAAATAAAAATGAAAAACGTAGGGAATACGAATAGAAGAAGAGAAAGATTCGAGAGTAAGAAGAGGAGAAATAAGAGGAGAGGAAGGAACGAAAAGAAGAAAGTTTGTCGAGAGAAAAAGAGTACAGAAGGGAAAGGGAGAGAGTGGAATAGATGGTAACGAATAAGAAGGGGGGAAGGAGAGAAGAGAATAGAGAATGAAAGAGGGGATGTCATACATTCCAGAAGACGCACAGAGAAATGCAGAATTCATGTTATTTACTGAAGTCAGATTATGGCTATTTTTCAGGACAATATACCCCCACTCCATTTGATTGACGCCAAACAAAAAGAAGACGTGAGTCTTTAATTATAGAACCAAAAAACAATAAGGGTCAATGACACAAAAGTACATTTTGAGAAAAACGCATTTGAAAATTTGACTCCGTTTATTCTAAGCCTTTTAAAGACATATTCCTCATCTTTCCCATAATGAAATAGATATGTTAGATAGAGCTTTAGCGTGGTGATTTTCAGAATAAACATTGATGGTGTGACGACCCTAATGTACTGATGACATTGGCTATTGTAGTATTGATAGAAACAAAAAATTCTAACTTCGATGGCAAATTACTCTCAGCATTTGCATGTCTTGAGAATTGGACCCTTGTAGCTCTTCAGCCCTGGAATTATATCGAGATAACTTATATTATAACGTTCTTTGCTTTCCACGTCATCAGAGGGGTTGGGAGGACCAGACCGACTGAACAGCTGGAATTCCTGTAATGGATAAAATGTTAAATAACAAACTAATGATTCCAGTATCGAACGGTATTCTCATGTATTCTGAGGATGTGGATTTTTTTCTTTCAGGATGAATAAAATTATACACCTTTCGGATAGTTATATAAGACATCAATATACATACACATATACATATACAATATACATAATACATATTGTGACGCCTATGGGGAAGGGCCAGGGTTCAAACACCTAGAGTTCTGTTTAAGAATGATTATTTCCTTAAAAAAAAAAAAAAACTACAAATAAACAATGATCGAAAAATAGAAGTCGCCAAAACTAGCGAAAAGTACGAATGTCCCTGAAACACGTAAATTCACAGAACATAAAAGGCTAGTATTGCCAAGACACGATAAATATATAAGTGTCGATCAAATATTCGACAATTCACATAAAAAAAAAAAAAAAAAAAAGTCTTAAAAGACAAATTAAGTGGTAAGGTCGAGAGATATCGACCAACAGAATGGAAACTAAGTCCTACCGTAATAATTTACGTAAAAAATATTACAAAGTCGAGAAAATTCTACGACTAAGTCTAAGTCCGACAAAGTGGACAACGAGTGCATATGAGGCTCTGATAAGCAGAGTCCTCCTTGACCGTTACAAGCAATCTGATATATTATAGGACTCCTTCTCCGAAGATCCGGGGGAGAGATGCCAAGTGTCCGCTAGACGCGACGATTAACAAGAGTTGTTAATAGGAATATTTTTCCCTAGTACATACACGGATTATTTCTTTACATCAATGAATAGAAAATAATATTTGATTAAAGTTACCTTGTCAAACTTAGATTAAGCAGAAATCTTAATAGTTTTTATATGAATATCTAAACGTACGTTAAACGTAAGTTAGGGACGCCAGTTGCCACCAATATTGGTTCACACGTAATTTTCTTTCCCAGAAGCAGCGCGTAAGGAAAGCATGCCATGACCCACACCGGCGTCGTTCGGCGTCCGAGAACGACGAAAAATATGCCAATTTTCTTTAATCTTACGTAAAATCAAATCCTGAAGATTTGACAAGATAGATCCACATAGGTAATACACATACATAAATTCATATGCAAAAGTATGGAAATAGTTTGTCCAATAGCACAAAAATGGCGAAACCGAAATACATCCGCAATGAATAGAAATCAATGCACTTTTAAGAGTCTTTAAGACGTGGATATACCCTCACGCTACGGCACAGATCTTTCTCACCGGGCCGTCCCGAAGATTAAGAGAATATGTAATTTCTCTAATATCTTACGTAAATCAACTCGTAAGATAGGACAAGAGAGATCCACAAAGACAATATACATACATAAATCTATATGTTAATGTAATAGAAATATGGTTGACAGTGTAACCAAAAGGAATGGAATCACATCCTTAAATATATGTTTTCAATTCACATTTAACAGTATTCATTAACGTCGATTACTGACAGTTGGATATTCGAGAAGTCCACCAGGGAGCCTACCGTTGGGAACGGCTGGTCATAGTTCCGAGTTACCCCATACGTACATGCGCGCATGTGCGTCTGAATGAAATCTTACACTACGACGAGACCTGTGTTCGTAACTCCTCCTTCCTCAAGAGACACGCAACGGGAGAGTATATCCGGCAAGAACGTTGCGAGTTCCGGCTTCGAGCTGAAAAAGGAAATGGCGGAACCCCCTTAGTTCGAAGGTAACCATCTGGTGATAGTTTCTGGTATCGGTATTCGCCATTCGGTTAAGAATACACCAGAGGATTGTGATCGTGTTGGAGGTGTATCTCGAATCGTGAACCTCCGGGGGATGATGGGTTTCGAAGTGCCGGAAACGCTTCTATGGAGGGCCAGACATTCCCTTCTCATTAGTGGAATAATGACGCTGTGAAGGTTTCAGTATTACGGCTGAAGTATGCTACCTCACGTTTGGTACCATGACGTTCTTGTAGCATGAGGCCCGCTCCCAATCCCTACTTCGCTGGAATCTGTATAGAAGATGAAAAGGCAGAGTATAGTCTGGGGTTATCAGCACTGGGCTATGCTTTTAATAGGGATTTAAGTTGCGCGAAGGCCTGATCGCATGTCGGGGTCCACTGGAAACCGTTGGTCCTTTCTCAGTAGATTAGGTCAGGGGCTCAGCTTATCTTCTGCAAAATTTTTGCAATAAACGGCGATAATACCCGAACATTCCACAACACCCTTCTTACTTCCCTGCGGGTTAGTATTGTCTGGGTTAGGTTGGTTATTAGCCCTTCACTTTGAGGTCCAGGGGTTTAACCCATACGGAGTTTGCCGACTGCATGTCCTAAATAAGCCACCTGGGCTTGTCCAAACTCACTCTTGGCCAAGATTCATGGTGAGGCCGGGGAGGCTTGATCAAGCTTCTGCTGAGGAAACTCTAAAGTATGGGTTAAATGTTTTCCTCCCATGTTTTACTGTAGATAATAACTGTCATCCAAATACACTCCTTACTCCTGGCAAACCTGTAATAAGTGTGTTTATCAAACGTTGATAGGTTGCAGGAGAGTTTTCTCCAAACCAAAAGGCATAACGTTGAAATGGTATAAACCGTCCAGGGGTCACGAAAGCAGTAATTTCCGTTCGACTATCAGGGTGGACGCTTTATTTGGTAAAACCCATGCAAAGAAATCTAATTTAGTAAGGTAGGTAGCTGACCCCTAAGTTATCTATGATATCCCTCAATCCGAGGTAAGGGGTAAGTCACCAGCTGTTATAGTTTTTTCTCATTTACCCTTCGGTAATCAACTACTAACCTGATAAGTATTGTTAGATATAGGAAATCATAATACATGGTGAACTGCAAGGACTAGGATGAAGGATCTAAAATACCTTGAATCAAATCAAAGAATTTACCTCTATTACGTAGGCACTCTCTCGTGGTCGGGTTTAAACGATATGGGGGCAGTATAATAGGAACCTGCGAGACTAATTTTATCCCATGCTGAACTAACTCAGATTGTCTCGGACTGTCATTGCACAGGGAAGGGAATTTGAGAAGTAGATTTCTTCAATGAACATCGCTGATTAAGGTTCTAAGTGTTTTACCTTAGAGTCGATGTCCTCTAATCTCTTGAAGTTTTGAAGAGGCCAGTTCTGGCTGAGGGAAAAATCTCTCCGTCTCATCAACACCAACAGTAGTATGGCTGGCAATGGTAATTCTGTGGTAGAATGGTTTTTTAAAGTAATTAGAAATGTAATAACCTCTTAGTTTTTTCTTTTTTCCCGGAGTGTGAATAATGTAGTTTAAGCTACTGGTCTTTTCAAAAATAGTAAAATGCCCTAGGTACATGGCCATAAGGGGCACCACCATGCCTACTGGGAGATAGACCAACACTTGGTCTCCTGGAAACAAACAACGAGGTTTAGCCTTTCGGTCGTACTTTACCTTCATTTTCCTTTGAGAATTTTCTAGATTCTCCCTAGCAATCTTTCCAGGCAGTCACCAGTCTTTCTTGAATTTGAGAGAGATACTGGAGAGGACGGGACTTGGACGTCTTCTTCCATCCACTTCACTTTTTACCATCTTGAGAGGACCCCGGACATCATGTCCCGAAAGAGTAGACTAGCTGGGCTACAACCTAAACTGTCTTGAACAGCAGTCCTAGCAGCAAACAAAAGGCAGGGAAGGCCTTCTTATCCCAATCCTTCTCCTGATCTTGTTACAAACTTACGCATCATGCTTTTCCAAAGTGCCGTGGAACCTTTCCAAGGCGCCCTGAGACTGTGGATGAGAAGGAGATGAAGTGGTGTGCATGACACCTAAACTCAATCAATGAATTCTTAAAGTATTTAGACAGGAAATTACTTCCTTGATCACTTTGGATCTCAACAGGGAAACCTCCTAACGTAAAATATCTCAACATGTGATTTGATTACTGTTTTTTCTTTGGTATTTTTGAGGGGAATAGCCTCTGGATACCAGGTAGCTAAACACAAAACAGTAAGAAAATATCAGAATCCTTTCTTAGAAGGAGGAAGAGGTTACCTACAACATCTATCAAAATTTTGGAAAAAGGTTTCTCCTCTAGCGGGAATGGGGTGCAAAGGAGCCTACTGGACATGGTTTGTTGCTTTTACCTACCAACTGGCATGTGATGCAAGCACGACAATAATCTGAGACAACTTTGACCACAGTAGGCCCAATGAAAAAGAGCACTTACTCATTTTATGGTCTTCCTGACACCTAGGTTTCCTGATAAAGCGGAAGAATGGGCTAAATCTAAGATTTTCTCTCTATGGTAAGTGGGGGACAACAATTTGGTGTACTTCTTCCCAGGTTTGGTCAGCTGGGGTAGCTGCTGGGCGATACTTACGCATCAGAACGCCCTTTACGAAAGTAAAGACCACTGTCAATGTCATTTACCTCTGCCTCAGTGGCCAGCCTTTACGAAGAGCGGGACAAGAATCTCATCGCTCTTCTTGCTCCATTAACACATTTTCCTCTCGTTAAGGGGACGGATCTGTAATGGTAAATGTCTCTGGCTCTGAAGGAAAATTAATCATGTTAAATCGAAAGAGTCTTCTTCATCTACCATACAACTCTGGGACCGAGTTACTGCACAAGCATGATAAAGATCACGGTTATCAAGAGGGGAATCTAGAACAAGGTTAGGAGATTCTGTAACAATGGGCAAGGTTACTATTGCTACCTGCAAGGTCGTTAGCTAAAAGTAGCTGGAACCCTGGAACTGTGCAATGAGTCTATTACCGCTTCTTCCACATGACCTTTGACTAAATCGGAAGTTAGATATATCTTATGCAAAGGACATCTCCGGGTTCCACCGAATCCATCTAGGGAGTACATCAGAATGTAAGTAAGTTAGTTTGTGGATTAGTAAGAGCTTGAGCCAGAAAATGATACTCCTGTTTTTAGCTGCCGTGTCTCTAAGAATGGACACTTGTATAGGAGCGTCATGCACTGTCGTGGATATTGTTTTCTTGTCGAAATAAAAGGTAGAAAACACGGGTCAACTTCCATCATACAAACCACATTTGGAACTAGCATAACTAGACAATACTGGAGGTTTGGAAGTTAAGTTCTAATGGCATAGCTTTGGGAGGACAAGCGGGTTTTTCTTTAAACTGACTATCAGAAACACAGTTAGTGTTGTGAGTTACCGTAGATCTTTGGTTAGCCTGCATGGATATTACCTTGTTTCATGACACAGGTAGAAGACTGTATGACCGTGCTTGTTACACCAAGCGCAATGTAAGTCTCGGTAGTTTGGATTAGGACTTGTAAGAATTAGTGTGTGTAACTTCGGTTTTAGAATTCTGAGTGGGTGTACTCTTAGTATTTGTGTTATAAGTAGTCCTCTTAAAGTTGTCTGTATCTGCCGTTTTGTATTTTCTTTGAGTGAGACAGGGCATACTCTTCTGCTAATATCGCAGCTTTAGACAAACTATATGGTTTCTGAACTTCAAAGATAAACACTAAGATCTGCATCTAGCTGTGAAATAAACTGTTCCACTAAAATTAATTCCTCGAAAATTCTCTAGAGAATCTACTTCACTAGCCGTACAACCATTTATCCAGAAGGCTTTCTTGCCATCGCCGCAAACTCTACAAAAGTTACTTGAGGCAATTTCTTAAAGTTTTCGAAAAATTTAACTCTATAGTGCCTCTGGGACAAACTCATACTCTTTTTTAGGACCCCGAAATTTAACACTTTCGTACGAGTTTTCACACATGGGAAGAGAAGAATAAATCTGTTGGGCCTAACCTAAGAAACGAGACTGCATTAACAAAAGTCCCAGTATACTCGGGGAATTTTGAGTTGAGTTGCAATCTTACAAATTGCACAAAGCAAGTCTCCGGCTCATTCTCCGAAAATTGGGGAACTAATTTGATATTTCTAGTGACAACAAAATCTCTAGGCGAGAAAGAGCTAACACCAGAACTCAATCCTGCACTACTTAATACAATTTCAGCCAACCTCATCTTCGATCTCTTCCTCTTTAGCTTTCAATTCTAACTCCATTCTGATCTTACCGCTCTTCCACATTGCAATTCCCATTGCCTCTAAGTTTTAAACCTAGTCCTGAATCCTCTAATCTAGGGGGACGGGTATATTAGAATAGCCTCTGGGGGTAACAAATCCCTCTCAATTAAATGGGATACTACTACTCTAAGTATGTCTGCCCTATCAGTGATATCCGCTCACATCAAATTCTAGGATATAACCTTATCTCAAGCAAATGAGAAACGTCCGCCACTATAGCAAA
>NW_027467712.1:4261650-4271650 GCF_046742065.1 Oratosquilla oratoria
ACTAGGAAATATTCCTAAACACTCTTGTTAATCGTCGCGTCTAGCGACACTTGGCATCTCTCCGGATCTTCGGAGAAGAGTCTATATATATCATTGCTTGTAACGGTCAAGTAGGACTCTGCTTATCAGAGCCTCATTGCACTCGTGTCCACTTTGTCGGACTTAGACTTAGTCGTAGAATTTTCTCGACTTTGTAATTTTTTTACGTAAATTATTACGTAGGACTTAGTTTCCATTCTGATGGTCGATATTTCTCGACCTTACCACTTATTGTCTTTAAGACTATTTTTTTTGTTATTGATTGTCGATATTTGATCGACACTTATATATTTACGTGTCTTGGCAATACTAGCCTTTTATGTTCTGTGAATTTACGTGTTTCGGACATTGTACTTTTCGCTAGTTTTGGCGACTTCTATTTTTCGATCATTGTTTATTTGTATTTTTTTTTTTTTTTGAAGGAAATAATCATTCTTAAACAGAACTCTAGTTTTGAACCTGGCCCTTCCCCATAGGCGTCACAGGGAGTAAGGGAAATTAGTCTGGCGACCTTGCCAAGGATCGAAGGATAGAAGTTCGTCAACAATTCTGGTAAGATGGAGATTCTCCAAGATTTCTTTAAGTCCCAAGACCTTAGAGTTTTGCTAAGTGCGGACGTTTCTCATTTGCTTGAGATAGGTAATATCCTAGAATTAGATTTGAGCGGATACACTGATAGGGCAGATATACTTAGAGTAGTAGTATCCCATTTAATTGAGAGGGATTTGTTACCCCCAGAGGCTATTCTATATACCCGTCCCCCTAGATTAGAGGATTCAGGACTAAGGTTAAAACTTAGAGAAATGGAATTGCAAAGTGAAGAGCGTAAGCTCAGAATGGAGTTAGAATTGAAAGCTAAAGAGGAAGAGACGAAGATTAGGTTGGCTGAAATTGAATTAAGTAGAGCAGGATTGAGTTCTGGAGTTAGCTCTTTCTCGCCTAGAGATTTTGATGTCACTAGATATATCAAATTAGTTCCCCAATTTTCGGAGAAAGAGCCGGAGACTTTCTTTGTGCAATTTGAAAAGATTGCAACTCAACTCAAAATCCCCCGAGAATACTGGACTATGTTAATGCAGTCTCGTTTCATAGGTAAGGCCCAACAGATATATTCTTCTTTTCCCTTGAGTGAAAACTCGTACGAAAGTGTTAAAATTCGGGTCCTAAAAGCGTATGAGTTAGTCCCAGAGGCATATAGGTTAAAATTTCGAAACTTTAAGAAATTGCCTCAAGTAACTTTTGTAGAGTTTGCGGCGATGCAAGAACGCCTTCTGGATAAATGGTGTACGGCTAGTGAAGTCGATTCTCTAGAGAAATTTCGAGAATTAATTTTAGTGGAACAGTTTAATTCACAGCTAGATGCAGATCTTAGGGTTTATCTAGAAGTTCAGAAACCAAATAGTTTGTCTAAAGCTGCTATATTAGCAGAAGAGTATGCCCTGACTCACTCAAAGAAATACAAAACGGCAGATACAGACAACTTTAAGAGGACTACTTATAACACAAATACTAAGAGTACACCCACTCAGAATTCAAAACCCGAAGTTACACACACTAATTCTTACAAGTCCTATCCAAACTACCGAGACTTACATTGCACTTGGTGTAAACAAGCACGGACATACAGTCTCTACCTGTTTCAAGAAACAAGGTAAATCCATGCATGCTAACCAAAGAACAACGTTAACTCACAACACTAACTGTGTTTCTGATAGTCAGTTTCAAGAAAAACCCGCTAGTCCTCCCAAAGCTATGCCATTAGAACTAACTTCCAAACCTCCAGTATTGTCTAGTAATGCTAGTTCCACATGTGGTATTAAGATGGAAGTAGACCCGTGTTTTCTACCTTTTATTTCGACAGGAACAATATCCACGACAGAGCATGACGCTCCTATACAAGTGTCCATTCTTAGAGACACGGCAGCTAAACAGAGTCTCATACTGGCTCAAGCTCTTACTAATCCACAACTAACTTACTTACATTCTGATGTACTCCTAGATGGAATCGGTGGAACCCGTAGATGTCCTTTGCATAAGATATATCTAACTTCCGATTTAGTCACAGGTCCTGTTGAAGTAGCGGTAATAGACTCATTGCCAGTTCCAGGGATCCAGCTACTTTTAGCTAACGACCTTGCAGGTAGCAAAGTAACCTTGCCCATTGTTACAGAATCTCCTAACCTTGTTCTAGATTCCCCTCTTGATAACCTTGATCTTTATCCTGCTTGTGCAGTAACTCGGTCCCAGAGTAGAAAGGTAGATGAAGAAGACTCTTTCGATTTAACATGCTTATTTTCCTCAGAGCCAGAGACATTAACCATTACAGATCCTCTCCCCTTAACGAGAGAAAATTTGTTAAAGGAGCAGAAGAGCGATGAGACTCTTGTCCCGCTCTTCGAAAAGGCTGCCACTGAGGCAGAGGTAAATGACATTGACAGAGGTCTTTACATTCGTAAAGGCGTTCTGATGCGTAAGTATCGCCCAGCAGCTACCCCAGCTGACCAAACCTGGGAAGAAGTACACCAAATTGTTGTCCCCACTTCCCATAGAGAGAAAATCTTAGATTTAGCCCATTCTTCCGCTTTATCAGGACACCTAGGTGTCAGGAAGACCTTAAAAAGAGTAAGTGCTCATTTTCATTGGCCTACTGTGGTCAAAGATGTCTCAGATTATTGTCGTGCTTGCCCCACATGCCAGTTGGTAGGTAAAAGCAACAAACCAATTCCAGTAGCTCCTTTGCACCCCATTCCCGCTATAGGAGAACCTTTTTCCAAAATTTTGATAGATGTTGTAGGACCTCTTCCTCCTTCTAAGAAAGGATTCAGATATATTCTTACTGTTATGTGTTTAGCTACCAGGTATCCCGAGGCTATTCCCCTCAAAGATACCAAAGCAAAAACAGTAATCAAATCACTGTTGAAATATTTTACGTTAGTAGGTTTCCCTGTTGAGATCCAAAGTGATCAAGGAAGTAATTTCCTGTCTAAATACTTTAAGAATTCATTGATTGAGTTAGGTGTCATGCACACCACTTCCTCACCTTATCATCCACAGTCTCAGGGCGCCTTGGAAAGGTTCCACGGCACTTTGAAAAGCATGATGCGTAAGTTTGTACAAGAACAGGAGAAGGATTGGGAAGAAGGCCTTCCCTTCCTTTTGTTTGCTGCTAGGACTGCTGTTCAAGACAGTTTAGGTTGTAGCCCAGCTAGTCTACTCTACGGACATGATGTCCGGGGTCCTCTCAAGATGGTAAAAGAGAAGTGGATGGAAGAAGACGTCCAAGTCCCGTCCCTCCAGTATCTCTCTCAAATTCAAGAAAGACTGGTGACTGCCTGGAAGATTGCTAGGGAGAATCTAGAAAATTCTCAAAGGAAAATGAAGGTAAAGTACGACCGAAAGGCTAAACCACGTAGTTTTTCTCCAGGAGACCAAGTGTTGGTCTATCTCCCAGTAGCAGGTGAGCCCCTTATGGCCAAGTACCAAGGGCCTTATACTATTTTAGAAAAGACCAGTAGCTTAAACTACATTATTCACACTCCGGAAAAAAGAAAAACTAAGAGGTTAGTACATATCAATACTTTAAAACCCTTCTACCACAGAATACCCATTGCCAGCCATACTACTGTTGGTGTAGATGAGACGGAGAGATTTTTCCCTCAGCCAGAACTGCCTCTTCAAAACTCCAAGATATTAGAGGACCTCGACTCTAAGGTAAACCACTTAGAACCTTATCAGCGATGTTCATTGAAGAAACTACTTCTCAAATTCCCTTCCCTGTTCACTGACAGTCCGAGACAAACTGAGTTAGTTCAGCATGAGATAAAATTAGTCTCGCAGGATCCTATTAAACTGCCCCATATCGGTTAAACCCGACCAAGAGAGAGTGCCTACGTAAAGAGGTAAATTCTTTGATTGATCAAGGTATTATAGAACCTTCACATAGTCCTTGGAGTTCACCATGTATTTTGATTCCTAAATCTAACAATACTTACAGGTTAGTAGTTGATTACCGAAGGGTAAATGAGAAAACTAAAGCTGATGCTTACCCCTTACCTCGGATTGAGGATATCATAGATAACTTAGGGTCAGCTACCTACCTTACTAAATTAGATTTCTTGCATGGGTTTTACCAAATAAGCCTCCACCCTGATGCGAAGGAAATTACTGCCTTCGTGACCCCTGACGGTTTATACCATTTCAACGTTATGCCTTTTGGTTTGAGAAACTCTCCTGCAACCTATCAACGTTTGATAAACACACTTATTACAGGTTTGCCAGGAGTAAGGAGTTATTTGGATGACATTATTATCTACAGTAAAACATGGGAGGAACATTTAACCCTACTTTATAATTTCCTCAGCAGAGCTGATCAAGCTCGCCTCACCTTGAACTTGGCCAAGAGTGAGTTTGGACAAGCCCAGGTGGCTTATTTAGGACATGCAGTCGGCAACTCCATGGTTAAACCCCTGGACCTCAAAGTGAAGGCTATAACCAACCTACCTAGACCTACTAACCGCAGGGAAGTAAGAAGGGTGTTGGGAATGTTCGGGTATTATCGCCGTTATTGCAAAAATTTTGCAGAGATAGCTGAGCCCCTGACTAATCTACTGAGAAAGGACCAACGGTTTCAGTGGACCCCGACATGCGATCAGGCCTTCGCGCAACTTAAATCCCTATTAAAGCATAGCCCAGTGCTGATAACCCCAGACTATACTCTGCCTTTTCATCTCTATACAGATTCCAGCGAAGTAGGGATTGGAGCGGCTCTGCTACAAGAACGTCATGGTACCAAACGTGTGGTAGCATACTTCAGCCGTAAACTGAAACCTTCACAGCGTCATTATTCCACTATTGAGAAGGAATGTCTGGCCCTCATAGAAGCGTTCCGGCACTTCGAACCCATCATCGGAGGTCACTTCGAGATACACCTCCACACGGATCACAATCCTCTGGTGTATCTTAACCGAATGGCGAATACGAACCAGAAACTCACCAGATGGTACCTCGAACTCCAGGGGGTCCCCATTTCCTTTCATCACGAAGCCGGAACACGCAACGTTCTTGCCGATACTCTCTCCCGTTGCGTGTCTCTTGAGGAAGGAGGAGTTACGACTACAGGCTCGTCGTAGTGAAGATTTCATTCAGACGCACATGCGCGCATGTACGTATGTGTAACTCGGACTATGCCAGCCGTTCCCACGGTAGGCTTGGTGGACTTCTCGATATCCAACTGTCAGTAATCGACGTAAGAATACTGTTAAAGTGATGAATTATATATATGATGTATTCCATTCCTTTTGTACACTGTCAACCATATTCTATACATTACATATAGATTTATGTATGTATATTGTCTTGTGGATCTCTCTTGTCAATCTTACGAGTTGATTTACGTAAGATAAGAGAAATTACATATTCTCTTAATCTTCGGACGCCGGTGAGAAAGATCTGTGCCTACGTGAGGTATATCCACGTCTAAAGACTCTTAAAGTGATGATTTCTATTCATCGGATTGTATTTCGTTCCTTTTTGTGCTTTGACAAACTATTCCATACTTTGCATATGAATTTATGTATGTGTATTACCTTGTGGATCTATCTTGTCAATCTTAGGATTTGATTTACGTAAGATTAAAGAAATTGCATATTTTCGTCGTTCTCGGACGCCGAAACGCCGGTGTGGGCATGCATGCTTACGCGCGCTCTGGAAGAAATTACGTGTGAACCAATATTGTGGCAACTGCGTCCCTAACTTACATTTACGTACGTATAGATATTCATATAAAAACTATTAAGTTTCTGCTTATCTAAGATTGACAAGGTAACTTTATCAAATATTATTTTCTATTCATTGATGTAAAGAATATCCGTGTATGTACTAGGAAATATTCCTAAACACTCTTGTTAATCGTCGCGTCTAGCGACACTTGGCATCTCTCCGGATCTTACGGAGAAGAGTCTATATATATCATTGCTTGTAACGGTCAAGGAGGACTCTGCTTATCAGAGCCTCATTGCACTCGTGTCCACTTTGTCGGACTTAGACTTAGTCGTAGAATTTTCTCGACTTTGTAATTTTTTTTACGTAAATTATTACGTAGGACTTAGTTTCCATTCTGATGGTCGATATTTCTCGACCTTACCACTTATTGTCTTTAAGACTATTTTTTTTGTTATTGATTGTCGATATTTGATCGACACTTATATATTTACGTGTCTTGGCAATACTAGCCTTTTATGTTCTGTGAATTTACGTGTTTCGGACATTGTACTTTTCGCTAGTTTTGGCGACTTCTATTTTTCGATCATTGTTTATTTGTATCTTTTTTTTTTAAGGAAATAATAATTCTTAAACAGAACTCTAGTTTTGAACCTGGCCCTTCCCCATAGGCGTCACAATATATATATAATATGTATATGTATATGTGTATGTATATGATGTATATAAAATCCGAAGGTTATAATTTTATTCATCTGAAAGGAAAAATCCACTCCTCAGAATACATGAAATACCGTTCGATACTGGAATCATTAGTTTGTATTTAACATTTTATCATACAGGAATCAAGCTGTTCAGTCGGTCTGGTCTCCAACCCTCTGATGACAAAGCAAAGAACGTTATAATGTATCTCGATTTTAATTCCAGGGCTTAGATACAAGGTCCAATTCTAAGAATGCAAATGCTGAGAGTAATTTGCTCATCGAATGTTTTTTGTTTCTATCAATACTACAATAGAATGTCATCATCATTAGGGTCGTCACACCATCAATGTTTATATGTCAACGCTAAAGTATATCTAACATATTATTCATTATGGGAAAAGAGGAGGAATATGTCTTTACTGTAGAAAACGGAGCAAATTTTCAATGCGTTTTTCTCAAAATGTACTTTGTGTCATTGACCCTTATTGTTTTTGGTTATAATAAGACTCACGTCTTCTTTTTGTTTGGCGTCATCATGGAAGTGGGGGGTGATTGTCCTGAAAATAGCATAAATCTGACTTCAGTATACATGATTTGCAATTTTTGGTGCGTCTTCTGAATGTATACATCTCTTTCATTCTCTATTCTCTTCTCTCCTTCCTTCTTTCGTTCCACCTATTCACTCTCTCCCTTCCTTGTACTCTTTTTCTCACAAACTTTCTTCTTTGCCTTCCTCTCCTCTATTATGTTTCTTACTATCGAATCTTCTTTCTTCTATTCGTATCGCATTTTTATTTATATTTCTCCCTTCTTTCTTAGTCTTTCCTGCATAAGTCCATTCTACTTTTCTCCTTTTCCTTTTTTCTTATTTTCCTTTTTATGTATCTAACTTTACTTTTTTCTACATTTTAATCTCTCTCCTACTTTATTCTCTCCAGCATTTTTTCTCACCTTCCTTACTCTCCTTATTCTATTGCAGTATATTATTTTCAACAGAGTTCTTCTTTCGATCTATCAGTGTTTTTTTTTTATTTTGCATAATTTCATATTTCCCTTTTACTTCTATATATTTTACTCCCTCTCTCCCTGATGATTTTTTTCTTCCTCTATACACTATACTCTCTCTGTTTGACAACTTTTTCTTCTTTGTGATCTTCTGTGGAATTTTTCTCTGCATATTTCAATTTATCTTCTCTCACTGTACATCTCCATTCACACTATCAATAATATCTGCGATAACATTTCAATATCAATTTATCTACCTAGAATGTGGTAGTCGTAACAGTTGTATATATTAACCTGGTTTGAAATTTGATCTTTGTTTTGGTTGTTTTGCTAGGTTCACGACAAAGCATTGCTTTATTGTACTTCAAGAGAACAACTAACTTCATCAATCAGGACACTATTGGTTCTAGTATTCTTGTATTATTCTAATACTGTTTCTTCGAATACATATGAATTGGTGATACCACTCCTCAGTACTCTCTTTAAAATAATGGGTCTTTTACAAACATTGAAAACTTTGTTGGTACCTTTTCTTAAAATAGGATATTGTGATACTAATCTCTAATAACCATGCACCTTATAAATGCCCTGAGTCAATTTCAAATAATTAATTGTTTCTTATAACAGTAAAGTTTTCCATCAACTGCACCTCTACTTGTAATTGTGGTTTTAGTGTAATATGTCGACAATCCTGCCACCTTCCAATATTACAAAGCTTCGTTTGAACATGAATTAGTAATTTCTGTGATTTCACAAGTTTTCACTATATGAGACAATACTTTCTGTTTACCGCTCTGACTATTCAACATAAACTTCCAAATCTATTTCAGATATTATTTTACGATACTGGCTCTAATATAGGGAAAATGGAATATCTATTTCATTAAGATCCCTAACTCAGCAGGACATATCACCAGTCTCCAAAACATATTTTCCTGCAACAATCACTGTAATGTGCAAATGCCATTTTTATATAAGATAACTTCTAATCTAACCTCACCTAATGTTTTTAACTACTTCCGTTATTCCTTGGAAGGATAATGGATTGGTAAGACACTCTATTTTAATTGGTAATAATATTTGCATTTATAAATATTAACTACAGATTCTGTATCAAAGATATTTGAATAGGTTAATCGAAACCACTTTACTGCATATGAGAGGGCCTACAGAAGTCCTTCCATTGTTAGTCAGTTTTTACAATTGTCTTTGATGTTGGGGTTTTCTTTCACCTTCTATCACTCATGTTCCTAACACTAACGTTATGTGCATTTCTATGGGTTCTATAGTGTTGTTTTATTTTGTGTCTTTTTTTTTCTCTTGTTTATGAGTGAATACAAAAAAATGGCTTTGTTCTTAAAATGTTTAATGTCCTAGCCTCTGGTGATAATAAGAAAAAGGAGTGTTTTACAATAATATTCATCATGACCCTCATATTTCCGTTCTACAAATATTTTATAATAACAAGGCTTTATGCCCAATTATTTAAAAATGTACATTCAATTCTAGCTCTTATGTGATGTCTAACTCTATGTTTAGATCTTGTTTCTGTAATCACTTCTAGAGTTCCTAGTTTCTGATGAATTCCCACTATCATCCCATAAACTATTGCTTTAGTTTCACAATACCGAAGAAAAATCTATCTCCCTGAATCCAATGTTTGTAAGATTCTATATAGCTTTTTCTGCCGTTATTTAATCAAAACAATGCAAAGCTATCTATTTGGTAGTTATTTCACAATCTGAATCCTTTAACATAGAACATGTTCTAACTCTGTTTCATTCTTGTTATTGATCATTAGCTACACTTGTTTTTTACATCATTCAACAAAAACCTGATACGATCGACACACGTTGACTTAAAGTTTAATTTGTCTTCTTATATTTCATATTGTCGACATCTATTTTGGTAATTTAAAAGCCTAGCCCTACTCTTCTCAGGAATTTACATTTTCGTTTAAAATATATTTTCTTTTTTCATCTGTATATTTCAGTGACCAATTAAAGTGTCGATCAGACTGAGGAAACCTTAACTCCCACAGTGACTAAATTTAGGAATTGTTAATATTCGAGGTATAGATTCGTGTCGCAAAATTCAGTATTAATACCTTCAGTGTTTTTAAAGTCGACGGGACATCGACATCCTCTTTGTAGGCCTCACACGTTACATGTCAATCTTCGTCACTACCTCACGTCCCTCGCTCATTCGAGTAGTAGTCCTCCACGTTCATCGTAGAGGGTCTCCTTGAGGTAGAAATAAGTCAGAACTGAGTTTAGTCCCCCGTTCACTGTTGCTAGCAGCGTCTCGTATTCAGCTAACAATGCGTGGTGTGGTTTGATGTACGCTACAATAGCAGCGTTACGTCATCCGATGTCCTAGCTGCCGGTCTCTATGGCCTTTCACTATGTGTTGTCGTTTCTATGTGTCTCTTTCTTTTGTATATTTACTTTTATAATCCTCTTTCACCTTTGTTACTATGGTACTCACTGTTTCATCTGTAGGGATTTGTCATGTATTACTCTGTTAAGAGAGGG
>NW_027467712.1:4274150-4276650 GCF_046742065.1 Oratosquilla oratoria
TGTTGATAGCTTTGGAGACTTCTGAGTTTGAATATCCATTATTCACGAGGACCTGGGTGGCTCGTTCTAATTCCTCATGGACGGTCTGCCAGCTACTGCAATGTGTGAGTGCTCTCCTCACATACGCGGAGATTGTGGCGCGTTTGTACCTGTCAGGACATCAATTCCGTTGAGCAATATTAATTCGCAAAATTAGTCGTGAACGCAGAAGCTGCTGTATATTCAATATATATATATTATATAGATATATATATTATTTATTATATATGTATTAACAAACACACACACATATATATATATATATATATAAGAGCTTCTAAAAATGTTCAATCTGTCTTTATAACAACTTGTGGGATGCCTAATACGGGGATTGGAAAATGAGACTAGATCTTCAATTACGTAGCGTATAGTACATCTTTTTGAACCATCACCATTGATGGTCGCTATCTTGGCCTCGTGATTATTGACTGATTTCGTATTCCATATTTATGTTCAATCTTCTTTAACATATATTTCGGAGGTTAATGTATGTGAGACTATTTCCAATGTATGAAGCTTATAGTACAGTTTTTGTCTGTAGCATAGCGTTTGATCGTGATTTCGACGCACGAGGCAGTTCGTTATCCATAAGCTTCTAAAAAGTTCAATTGTCTTTAACATACACAATATATATATATATATTATATATATATATATAATATATATAATATATGTATATATATATATATATATATGTTTATAATATACATTATATATTATTATTGTTATATATTTATATATAACAATAATTATTTATAAAGTTAAAACAAAGAAAAAAAAAGAATACTAATTCATGTGCTATTTTATATTGTAAAATACTTCACATTCATCATCAAACAGAACACAAGCGCTATAAATATTACTGCAACAAACACATTAATTAAAATTGAATCAAAAATCACTATGAATTTTTATTTTAATTTGAAAAAAATATTAAGCATGGAGATGAAAATTCAGCGGTTAATTTCTTCTTCAATGATGAATGTAACTTTGGAAATAAGGCAAACAAAATGTCAATTAAACATGAAAAAGAAACAAATTAGTGAGAAAATCGAAATAGTATATGTGAATCTTTTCATATACAAAATCATCATGTATATCAGTCATCATGTAAATGCAATTCAATTTTACAAGTATATATATATAAGAAAACAATTATTATGTAAAAGAAAAAAATATAGAAATGAAAATAGGCAAAAAATCAGTATATTGTATATTAAATATAGTTATATAAATTATTAAAATAAAAATATATATTATATAATATATAAAATATATTATATATTATATATATTTTTGTATATATATAATATATATATATAGATTTATATATATATATATAAATATATATATATATATGAAAACCAATAAAAATTTAGCAGCGCTTTCGTTAACAGAATCTTCGTACGTCTAGTCAAAGCGAAATTGGTATGAATCTTTTTATTGTGGTTTTTGTAGACACGAGTTCTTTGAGTCTCACATATATATGTATAAAAAAAAATATATATAGGATATTTATATATAGTTTAGATATATTATATATATAATCATTAATGGACTTAAGACAATAAATCGGTTTGAAACAGCAGAATAATGTCTCTTGTTCCAAGTCTTTCCATTCATTTCAAAAAAAATAAAAAAAAAAATTATTATAAAAATATATTATATATATAATATTATATGTATATGTATATTTACATAATATATATTGTGTAATATCTATATATATATATATTTTTAAATAGTTTTAAACAAAGACAAAAGCTAGGATTCAAATACTAATTTTCTAAAAAGCTGGTTCAATTTCTATTTACCCAAATATTCACATTTCGACTCAAAAAAGAACAAGCGATATAAATATTACAAAATGTGAAAAAGTTAAATTAAATTGAATACCAAAATCTTTAAGAATTTTGTATTTTCAATGATGAAATTAATCTTTTTTTTTTTTTGAAGAAAGAATGAAAATCCAAAGTTTTTTCAAATTCTATTTCAATGATGAAATGTTACTTTGAAAAAAGGCAAACAAAATGTCCAATTTAAACATGAAAAAGAACAAAACTTGGAAAGAACAGTACATGAAATATGTATATGTGGAGATCTTTATCATACCAGCAGCCATCTATTGCCACAGTGTTATCAGTCATGCATGTAAATGCAATTAATTTTACAAGTGGAAAAGAGATGAACATATAAGAAAAACAATGTAAATTAAAAACTAGTAAAAGAAAAATATAGTAAAATGAAAATAGGCAAAAATACGAGTTATAATAAAAAAAATGTAAACAAATGGAAATATAGAATTGGAAAATAGAAAAAAATTAAATATATATACATACATATATATATATATATATATAAAAAGCATTTATATATTATATATATATATTTGTATATTTATTATAATATTATTATATATATATATATATATATATTATTATATATAGCGGAAAACACCAAG
>NW_027467712.1:4281650-4299150 GCF_046742065.1 Oratosquilla oratoria
GGATGCCATGCAGAATGTCTTAAAAAAGGAGGTACAGTGATGGTGGACTGGTTGGTGAGGTTATTTAATGTTTGCTGGAGAGAAGGTAGAGTGGAGGAGTGCTTGTATAGTTCCACTTTACAAGGGAAAGGGGGACAAGTGTGAATGTAGTAGTTTCAGAGGGATTAGCTTGTTAAGTGTAGTTGGGAAGGCTTATGGGAGGATCTTGATTGAGAGGATTAGGAGAGGAACAGAGGGAGTAATTGGTGAGGAACAGTGTGGATTTAGGACAGGTAGAGGTTGTGTAGATCAGATTTTTGTGGTAAGACAGATATGTGAGAAAGCTATAGGAAAGGGGAAGGATGTTTTTTGGGCCTTTATGGATCTGGAAAAGGCTTACGACAGGGTAGACAGAAAGGCACTGTGGGAGGTTATGCGGATATACGGGATAGGAAAGCTTCTGGGAGCTGTCAAGAGTTTTTATGAGAGTAGTAGAGCTTGTGTCAGGATTAGAAATGGAGAGAGTGAGTGGTTTGAGGTAAAGGTGGGACTTCGTCAAGGATGCGTTATGTCACCCTGGCTGTTCAACTTATACATGGATGGGGTGGTGCGAGAGGTAAATGCAAGGGTAGTGGGTCAGGGATTGGAGATGGTTAAAGGAAAATGGAGAAAAGTGGGAGGTGAGCCAGCTGTTGTTTGCGGACGACACTGCGCTTGTGGCAGGATCGGAGGAGGGATTGAGGAAGTTGGTGACAGAGTTTGGGAGAGTGTGTGATAGAAGAAAGCTGAAGATAAATGTGGGTAAAAGTAAGGTGATGAGATGTACAAGGGGTGAAAGTGGCAGTAATCTGGAAGTGAGCATTAAGGGAGAGCAACTGGAGGAAGTGGATAGTTTTAGATACTTGGGTGCAAATGTGGCAGGAAAAGGTGGAGGTAGAATGTAGATTGAGAGAAGCGAGTAAATGCCTTGGTGGATTAAAAAGTGTAATGAGGAATAGAAATTTGGGAATGGATGCTAAGAGGAGACTGTATGAAGGAGTGATTGTGCCAACAGCACTGTATGGAGCAGAAACATGGAACATAAGAGAGGAAGAGAGAAGGAACTTGAATGTGTTTGAGATGAAGTGTCTGAGAAGTATGATGGGGGTTACTAGGCTAGATAGAGTGAGAAATGAGGAGGTGAGGAGGAGAACAGGGGTGGAAAGGGAGTTGGGAGATAGGGTTGATGAAAGAGTATTAGGATGGTTTGGACACATGGAAAGAATGAGTGAAGAAAGACTAGTAAAGGAGGTATGGAAGGCAGATGTGGAGGGAGTGAACATGAGGGGACGTCCTAGGATGAGATGGATGGATGGATGGGGTGAAGGGGGCTTGGGGGAAGAGGGGAATGTCTGTTGAGGAAGGACGGGAGAGGACAGAAGACAGGGGTGAATGGAGAATGGTTGTATATGGAAAAAGTTGTGATGCATGAGGTGGAATGGACGGGGGAATGGGGGTGAGATAGTGTGTGTGAGCAAAAATTTTGACGCAGCCCGAAGGGATTTCTCCCCGTCCTCTCCTTTATATGGGGGGACGGAGAGGGGGGTCGCCGATTTAATGAAGTGGCCTTGCTGTGGATGTGCTGTGTCCTGCGACACTGCTTCTGACCCAGGGCAGTGGACAGGGTGCAGGGATGACCCGTCATCTATAGGAGGTGCTAAGATGGGAGGGAGGGTGGAGGGGTGTGTGGAGTGTTTTCAGGGGATGGAATGGGTGGGAATGGTTTTGTGCCTTTCTTTTTGGCTACCTCCCTGGTAAGGGGAAAAAAGCCTTGGTATATGTATTTTGTATGTATGTATATATATATATATATATTATATATACATAGATATATATGATATATATATAAACATATGTATATATATATTATATATTATATATATATATATATATATATATATATATATATATATATATATTTATATATATTGGGGGGTAGATTTCGTGGATAGTAGGAGGAATAAGCATACTTAATATACTCCCTCATAGGCAATAGAAAAACAACTTAGAGAGGGACTGTGAAAAGAATCACCAAAGCAGGTGGAAGGAAGATAAACTTAAAATTTGCTATACAAAATAGCAGAAGTACAATTAACTAAATTGATAGGCTACCTCCCTGGTAAGGGGGAAAAAGCCTTGGTATATGTATGTATGATTTGCTGCGAGGTAAAGCATGCGTAGAGAATTTTGATATTATAGCTATTACTGAATCCTGGATCAACATGGCTGATAAACATTTCCTTCCGGAAATCGAAACGGAAGGATATAAGTTTTTGTTTTTTCACAAAGAGATAGAAGGGTTTGGTCAGGGGTGGGGGAGGTGTAGCACTTTTCGTTAAAAAAACACAAGAAGCTGTATTATCCAACAATCTCGATTAAGGAAGAGGCACTGTAACGGAATCTATTATGGGTAGAGACATTATAGACAAAGAAAATAAGAAAGTTATTATTGGCGTCTTGTAATAGACCTCCTAACCTCAGCATTGAGCAGAATGATTCCTTTGATTCATGAAATTCCACAGATGCGTCCCAGTACAAAAACTTGGTGATCAATAGGGAGATTTTAAATTATAAAATCAATTGCCCTAAGGAAACTTTAATAGTAAATTAGGAAACGAAGAAAATTCCTAGATGTGGTGCAGAATAATTTCCTAAAACCTAGAGTGATTTACCGATCCTACGTGAGGAGAAAATACTCCTGGATTACTTTTAACCTAATAATGAGCACCTAATGAGTAACGTAAAAGTGGGAGATAGTCTAGGCTCTAGCGATCATCAAGAAATAAGATTTAATATTATTTGGGAAGAATTAAAAAGTATGAATAACGTCCAAGTACTAGTCTTCAGGAGATCAAATTTTGACAATATAAAAACCTATTTGAAATTAGATATGAAATATCATACGGACGTTACGGACGTTTCGGACATTGTCGGCGCGGTCAGGTCTCGGTACATGACCAGGGATCAGGTCATGACCAGGGGTTGGGTCACGGAGGGTAATATGCATACCTTGGGTCAGGTCACTCAGGGGCGAGAGCTCAACAGATAGGTCAGCGATTTGGATGAAATGTATACTAATCTAACTGATTTAATTATTAATGCACAAAATACATTTATCCCCTGAATTTAATACGGAAAAACAGTGATACTCCCAAATAGATGACGGACAGATTGAAACATGAGATCAGAATGAAAAGAGGACTTTACGTAAAAATAAAAAAACGGTGAAACACACCTTAGATCAAGATACAACGAAATGGCAAAGCTGGTTAAAAAGAATACAAATACAGCGAAACGTAATTATGAAATTAAGGTTGCTAGCCAAGCAAGATCCAACCGAAAGGGTTTCTTTCATCTCTACAACAAAAAATAAAGAAAGAATAGGACCAATTAAAAACGATGAAAATGTCATGATAGAGTCGGACGAAAAATGAGTGAGGAGTTTAACAATTATTTTCTCTTGGTGTTTACTAATGAGAGGTTAGATAAAGTACCTGACTGCGATCCGATTTTCAGTGGGGATGAAGAAAGTAGTCTATCTAATATCAGCATTAGTAGAGAAGAAGTAGTCAAGCAAATTGAAAGAATACTGTTTTCTGCCACTGATCTAAGAGCTAATTCATTCAAACACTTTTCCTTCTATGCCATGGGCTTTGACTTTATTTTGCAGTCTCATGGTGGAGCACCTTGTCGAACACTTTGCTAAAGTTAAGACAAATAACACCATAACTATCATTGTTATCTGGCGCCTTAAGGCATTATTGCAAAAAGATAGAAAATTAGTTACACATGACTTACCTTTGGAGAGCCAATGCTGTGAGTCACGAATCAATTTGTCTCAAACACACACACCTCTCCCGTGGTACAACAACCACTACGGCACTCAACGCAACATACACACACAACCACACAACACCACATATACACACACACACACACACACAACACACAACACACGAACCACCACACCACACACACACATACACACCTAGACACACACAAACACCACAATTACCCAACACCACACACAACAAAAACAACAAAAACACAACCGGCAACAACACACAGCACACCGATCCCACGACACCTACACACCAATACACAACACACAAAGACAAACCAGATATTACGAAAAGTACACACCCCCACGGCGAAACACAACACACCACGACAGACAAACCAACACAACGACACACAACAATCATCAATAGCAACAAACACTCCAAAAAACATCTCGAACACACAGACACACGAATAAGCAAAATAAAAGTTCTAAACACAAACACCATCACCAACCCGTACTACCACACAACACACAAAGTTAACACAATACCACACCACATACATCACACAAACACATAACACTAACGACTCGCACTTCACAACAAACCCTAAAACACTATACGACAACTTCGCATAAACACCACCACACCACAAACAACCCTCCACAACACACGAACAAACACACACACACTTAAACATACACAACACACACCAACAACCACAATTACACAAAGGACAGACACGACACACAAAAAACAAACAAATAAAAAACAGACACAAACTAACACACGCACAAAAAACAACGAACACACACAGACACACACAGCGGACATGGGGAAGGGGACACACACAGGTAGATGAACAAACACCACACACAATGTACAAAAACGAAAACAGACCACGAACGAAACACACACACAACTACAAACACAAAAACACAACCAAGCCGGAAACCAACGACAATAAACGGGGTCGGGGGGGAGGACGCAAGCACATACGGGAAGGACAACAACAGGCATACAGGAGACGGACAAGGGGGGACACGACAGGAGTACCGCGAGAACTGCACAAGGGCAGGGGGAAGAGGGGACACACAGAAAAGGGACCAGCGCACACCAAAATAAGGATATAGGACGAAACACACTCGGACAAAGTACGGGTGGGAACAACACCCGACGACACGGAAAGGCGGAGGGCAGTAAGAACGAGGTAAGCTAAACGGTACATAGAGGACATAAAGAGGCCACGAGTGGCCACAAACGGGACCGCACGTACATCCCACACAAACTCGGGGGCGGGGCGGTGGGCGACAGCGAGCGGGGGAGTCGGGGGCGCGGCACGGCGGGGGGCGGATGCCGCGGGGGCCGATCCCACACACACACGACACACAGCAACACACGGCTGGCGGGGCGGCGGGACACACACACACGACGACGGGACAGCACCGACGAGAGGAGCAGGCGGGGAGGCGACAGCGAGTGGGGGGCGGGCCGGAGCGGGAGACCGGCAGACGAGCGCGCGCAGGGCACGCGCGGTAGGGGGTGGGCGGACGACACGAGCGTCGGTGGTGTGGGTGTGGGCGGCGCGAGTGTCTGCTGCGTGGGTGGGGGGGGTGACATATGCAGTACGTTCGACGACATATCCCAGCATATAGAAGGCGCGCGCAGCAAAGACACTCTACAATGGTCAGCTTGTGGTAAAGTTTTTACTCATCTATTTTGCCAATAATGCCATGAAGAGCATATTAAAAATCGACACAAACACACCACACACACACACACACACACACACACACACACACGCACACACCCACACACACACACATATGCAGAACGATCAAAATCCCACAAATCAAAATCACGAATTCACTATTCCTTAGTTCATAAACGCACACATACTGAACAAAAGTCCCACAAAGTTGAATATTCCCTGGATGATTATAGTATGAAAGTGTACCATTATGAAATGTGTAAAAGTATACATTCATTTGATAAATATAGAATGAAATAGGCCCTTGATTAATCAGATAGTGTTAGGTTAGGCTAAGTTAGGTTAGGTTAGGTGTGGGATTTTGACCGACACTGTGTGGGATTTTGACCAATGGGATTATGACCCTATGGGATTATGTCATGGATTCACACACACACAGACACGCACACACGCACACACACACACAATAGAATATGCAGCTGTGATGTGGTCTTGACATAAAAAAAAAAAAAAAAAAAAAAATATATATATATTATATATATATATATAATATATATATATATATATATATATATATGAAACTGTACTACTAAGTTCGGCAGCTAGAATAATCCCCATATTGGCTGATAAGACACATGAAAATATAAGTGAAAAACGTATCCCTAAATGGATGAAAGAGAGATAATATGATAGTGATATTAAACAGCAGAGAATGAAAGAGAAAAGTATGTCTCAGTAGGGAGTGAAAGAAAAACAAAAAAGCAGAGCAGAAATTACATGAGACAGATTGCCAAAAAACGTGAAGAAGAACAGCTTTCTAAATATATACATCAATCTGTAGAGCAAATTAAGAAAATAATCGGGCCCAACATCATAGATTAAAATAGTTTGACAAGTGAAGATATAGAGATGGGGTTCTTTGAGCATAGTTCCAAATCGTAAAATAATGTAGATGTATTAAGGTTGATAGTAAATACACATAGCTTGTTGGTTTAGCAGTTAGTGTCATGAGCCACCAAAGCTGAAAAATTGAGTTCCTGTCTCTCACGGCGTGAAATCAGGATCCTAGAGCTGCTGGCCGGGCTCGCGTGTAGCTCAGGGGAAGAAAGCTTTGACGACGTAAAAACAAACAATTGCTGTCACCCTTGAGTAAGGGAATGGGGTGTATGATCAGACTGAGGTCACAGTTTCATCTGTAGATTGGGCTCTATGAGGTCTGAGGTTCTCATACGGGAAGGTAATAACTGTTGATCAGGAGTATAGCACGCGATCAAAAAACATGGTGAAACACACACACACACAACACACAAACACACACACACACACACACACACACACACACACACACACACACACACACACACACACACACACACACACACACACACACACACACACACACACACACACACACACACACACACGCACGCAGACACACACACACACACACACACACACACACACACACACACACGCACGCAGACACACACACACACACACACACACACACACACACACACACACACACACACACACACACACACACACACACGCACGCACGCGCGCACGCACGCACACACACACACACACACACACACACACACACACACACACACACACACACACACACACACACACACACACACACACACACACACACACACACACACACACACACACAGACTTTCTTTCATTCTCCCTCTCTCTCTCTTTCTCTCTCTCGCACGCGCGTACTTCCTTCGACGCACTGATTTACTCGGAACGAATCCTGTGTGAGCTCAGCGAGGGGCTGACCCACCCCGAGGAAACGGATGCGGCAACAGACAAAATCAGGGAAATATTAATCAATGGACCGTTTCCTGTTGACATTTTCTTGGTCCCCGAGGCCTGCGTTACCCCCTTCCATCGCCGGACCCAACCCCGCCCCTTCCTTCTCTCCCCCTTTCACTCTCGGCAGTTACTTCCTCTGACCACCCGGGCAGCGGAGCCAGGCGCGGTTCCCACCGCCTGACCTGCCACCTTCCCCCCTCCATCATATTCTACCTGTTGCTCATGCTTTCTGGTACCTGGTACACCACCAGGCTTGAAGATATTCTTTGTACTTTTTGATGCATGAGTAAGCTGACTGGTGTACTCTGGGTATACAAAACAGACCGTACCAGTTCATTTCCATCAGGCATATCAGTCACAATAGTGAGTTCAGTCGTCAGTTCAAAGTCGTTAGATCAGTCTTCATTTCAGTCCATGACTTTAATTCAGTCGAGGACTTTAGCTAAAAATACCAATTCAGAGTCGACTCTCCAGTAAATTTTCATTTTAGTCTGAACCACGAAATCACAAGTGTTTATCCATAGTGGTTTAGAATCATCTTATGCGAGTCAAAAAAAAAAAAAATATCCTTTAATGTAAGCAAAGTGTTCAGGGTGTAGATGGATTTGGTTGTCATTGGTGGTTGGAAATTTTACTTAATGATGCCTTTCTTTAAGGTAATTTTAGTTATTGATTAACATTTTCATTTCATTAATGCTTGGTAATTTCTTTGGGTTTGTCGAGGTAGTTGGTAATGAGAATTACCATTTAGTCTACCTGAACCTTGCCTCATCTGAATAAGATTGCTTGGAGGTAACAAGAATTAAAGTCAAAAGTCTTTTTCGGTAGAAGTAATATTACTGTACTTCGGTAGGGAACTCGACTCCTGTACTATGACGGGATGATTAAATAATTAAGCAAGTGTTATTCAATTTAGATAATTGCTAATTAATTGAAGGGCAATTCTAGTGGAATTAGTCGGACTGGTTGGATTTGATAAACCAGTAAATTTGCTTGAGGGTTATTAAATTTATTTGGCCAGTCAGGTTAGTTGATTTTGTTACGTCAGGGATAATGTGCGTAATCGTGAACGGGTTACTAAGTAATTTGAACTGATGTGAGAATTAATGTTAGGGAGAGTTAAATAAGGTAGCTGCTTTACTGGTACCTTGAAACCCAGTACTACCTGCCGCATGGTTGGATTGTCGGCGACTAAACCGGCTCCCCCACTAGTCGCTTGCTAGTTGGGAGGGTGGGCTGGACACCCAGATGGAAGAAATAGAAAAACATCAGAAGGGCAGAATATATCTTTAAGTCAATTTCTATCCAATCTCGTTAAGGGTCAATAACCTACGTGTTTGCTGTACGTGGCATCCCTGCAGGGCCTGGAGACGGGATTCTTGGAGACCGAGTGATGGCTCCGTGCTCTGGTTGAGCTGACGTGCTCCTCTGGAACTAGCAACACTCTTTTTTGGTCTTCTATTCAGGCCAGGACGGATGGCCCCTCTTGGTTCGAGGGCGAGGGTGGGGTGTGTGTGTGTGTTAAATCGGCTAGGCTGTATGACGCCCTGAGTAAGGCAATTACTCCCTGGGCAGACATAACACTGTCCGCAGTTGTCTTCTCTCTAGTGTCAAGGTTGTGGGAGCGTATGCTCTCCTATGATCCCTGGAGCTATTGGGTTAATATGTTTTCACAAAATACTAGTCTCCTCTCGGTGAAGGGCGGGCAAATCATAGACATATGTATATGGCAACCATGTACGACACTTATGGTGGGGATGGGATACCTGCCCCTGTCAAAATAGCCAAGCTCGCTGTGCGGGTTGCTGGGGCGTTGTAAATGAGGCACAAACACAACGAGTGAGGTTCAAGGTGAATCTCCTAAATGCTTTTCATGTGGGCGCTTCGAACATTCTTTTTCTTTCCAAGGAAGATCGACTACCATTATTATCGGCGGAGCTCAGACAGATTAGAGACTCCTTTAGAGGTGAGAAGACCATGCCCTGGCGAAATTATCAGTGAGAGTTCCATCTACTTTTAGTCGAGCCGCATTAGGGGTCCACCTGGCGGGAGTAACTATATGTATATCTAGCCGATTACAGCATTCCACTATAAGGGTTACTCCGTTTGATGAGCGTATGATGCTAGTTAGGCTGAAGCACACCTTGGGCTTTATCTCTCTTATTGCAATATATGTTCCTACTGAGACATATGAATTTGAAAAGAAGATGTTCTATGCCAAGTTTTGAATCTGCAGTTCACCAGTGCCTGTCACTCGACACACGATGTTTTGGGCACCTTCAATACGATTACTGTCACCAACAGAGATGACTATGAATTATCTTTTATAGCTCATGGTTCTGGAACCAGGAAGATGGGTCCTCTTCTTCTGAATTTGGTAAAGTCCAGAAGAGTGAGGATTGCTGGTTCTTGGTTCCAGAGATGAGAAGCGCACCGAAAGACATGGTATAGTACTGCAGGAGGAGTGGCTATGAAGATCGATCACATACTTGTTAGTACTCGTTGGAAGATCCTACAGAACTGCATGGTTTATTGGAGTGGAATAGTGTTGCAAGTGGAGTTCCTCAGGGTTCCGTTCTTGGGCCACTTCTTTTTCATAGTATATATAAATGATATAGACCATGGACTAAAATCTACTGTTTCCAAATTTGCTGATGATACAAAAATGTGCGGAATGGAAAATAATCACTTAAATCAATTAGATATTCAAGAAGATTTAGATAAATTACAGCAATGGTCTGAAAAGTGGCAAATGAAATTTAACACAAGTAAATGCAAGGTAATGCACATAGGTAAAAATAGCAGTAAGTACTATTACAAGTTATTTGGAAATTCGTTAGCAAAAGTGAATAGTGAAAAGGATCCTGGCGTAATTATCAGTAACGATCTCAAATCATCTAAGCAGTGTATTTCAGCCTCTAAGAAAGCAAATAAAATTCTGGGATTGATTGCGCGATCTTTTGATTTAAAAAGTCCATCACTCATTAACAAGCTATATAAATCGTTAGTTCGTCCACATTTGGAATATGCTGTTTCCGTATGGTCACCGAATCTCATTAAAGACATTGACAGACTGGAAAAAGTACAACGGCGAGCCACAAAACTGATTCCAAATATCAAAAATAAATCATACGAAAATCGACTTAAGCACATGAATCTGTTTTCCCTAAAAAAGTGTAGACTCAGAGGTGACTTGATACAGGTCTTTAAGATTTTAAAGGGAATTGACAACATCAAAAGTGACAACATTTTCACATTGAATGAGAATCAGACAAGAAACAATGGTCTCAAACTGTCCGGAAATAGATTCACTTTGGAAGTAGGTAGAAACAACTTTGCCAACCGTGTAGTTAATGAATGGAATAAACTTCCTGCACAGGTAGTGCAATGTAGTTCAGTTCGAAGCTTTAAGAATCATTTAGATAAATACCTAAGTAAGATGCTGTAATTATTATAATTTATGTTATATTATTTGTTTTTGTTTTGTTATAATTTGTCTGTCTGATTTTCATTTATTATTTGTTATATGTCAATTTATTATCATTTACTATTTACCTGTTTGTTTGTTATTCAACTATACCAATGCATTTATTTATGTATTTTAATTGTTATTTACATTGTTATAGTTTTAATTTAATTTATTATTAATATGATTTTTTTTTTTCTTTTTTTTTTTTTTTGCATCCGACCTAGATATGGATCAAAAGGTCTCCTGTCGGCATGCTTTGCCTTTGTAATCCTTTGTAATCCTTTGTGTTGAATTGTTTGGGCCTTATCATAGACTTGTGGATGCAACACAAACTTCGTATCAGATACAGGAGAATTCTAAGATATAGCCCATCTGGAGAACTTCAGAGATGATGCATGTGCCCAGAAGTATACGGAAGCAACGTTTACTCTGGAGTATTTGGTACTCTTGGGAACCATGAACAAATGTGGGACACCTATAAACCTGAAACGCTGAAAAAGCTACCGAGAAGCATAATGGAGAGCGTCTAAGCCCGAAGAGTATTGTGGAGTTGTGGGAGACGCTGAAGAGTATAGATTTGAGTCGTCCTACCAGAAAGGCTGGGGACCTGGAAAAACACAGGACTAGAAGTCTCAAAAGGATAGATAAGCAGATGTGGGTCAGAGAATTGCTGAAATGTCGAGTGCTACTTTAATGCAAATGACTTCAGGACTACTTACCGAACCCTGAAGAAACTACGTTCTAAATATGTGGTTCAGAGAGACACAGTCCAAGCAGCTGATAGCAAGTTAGGTCAAACGTGGAGGAGTGTAACCTTTTTTGAGCAATTTCTCATGGGTGACCCTCCGACCGAACAGCTTTTCCTAGATTGCGTTGGGGTGGTGGTTGCTTATACAAAGATAGATGAATCTCTTCCCTCTCTTACAAAGGTCTAAGAGGCTGTCAGTAACTTAAAGGTTGGAAAGCCAAGTGGAATCTGCAACTAGAGTGCAAAGTTCCTGAAATATGGAGTTGAGGCCATGATCTCCGTGTTACATGCTGTATTATCTGCTGTATGACAGTCATGCACTATTCCCTCCTACTGAAAAAAGGGTCTGGTCACCTCGAACTGGAAAAGAAAAGAAGACCGGAACGACTGCAACAACTATTGCGGTATTACACTGCTCAGTATGCTGGGTGAGGTGCTTATCCTTCTGTTATTGAGATGGGTTCTTTTACATTTGGTAAAGTGCCAGGGGCCTGAGTAGTCTGGGATCTGTAAGAACAACGGTAACAGCCTCGTACATGACACCCATCCAACCTAGGCGTTTTGCCATCTTTCATCGTATTCAATGCTCTCTATATCTCATCTTTTCCTATACCCTTGTAGTTTTCTTCCCCATCACAGTTGTTTTCTGTAAACTTCCACTGCTACAAGCAATCAATCCCTAAACTCCCCTACATTCAGTACTTCTCTGAAATACTTTACCCATTTCCTATTCACCTCCTTTACTTTTATTAACATTTGCCCCTATTCACCCTTTACCTTTTCCTCTCTACTTGATTTCCTTCCCATTCTCTTATTTTTTTTTTTTTACAGAATATTTATTTTCTATGTTTGCAATCTATTTCTGTCAAAAGTATTACCCCATTTTACATCTGCACTCTTCTTTCCCTTTCTCATATTACATTTTGCTTCTCTTCTCTTCTCATTGTCTTGTAGCCCTCATATGCTTTCCTATTTATACCTTGTAACCCATCTCCATACCTTTGCCTCTTCTCTTTTACCGCAACAGATTGTGTCAGATGATTGTGAAAAGTGCATAGAAAAAAAAAGTTGTAGATGGACAACTCTGTTTTGTAAATGAAAGTCCATAAGACTAATTTCTCATGTTCTTTATACAAGAACAATGAATTTACTATAAGATAGGGACAGTTAAACGAACTGTGCGTATTTGGATCTGGAGAAAGTTTTTGATGAAATACCTCATGAAGGATAAATGTGGAAATTAAGAATATAGGAAGAGTCAGTTGACTTACCTCCACCTCTTCATTTACATAGCTACGTGCGCGCGTGTACACACACACACACACACACACACACACACACACACACACACACACACACACACACACACACACACACACACACACACACACACACACACACACACACACACACACACACACACACACACACACACACACACACACACACACACACACACACACAAACATACACACACACGCACACGCACACATGTGGAAGGCTGGTTCCACACTTTGTAGGCGATGTAAGTAACGGACATGGCATATTTTAATCAAACATGGTGAAAAATAAAACATAAAGATAATTGCTTCTGTTAACGTACGCTTTTCAACGGTCGCTTCTCGTGTGGCCCAGATGTCCAAACAGGTCAAGGTCAGGTCAGCCTAATTACAGTTAAGTGGTCTCTGGTCGGGTTCTTGTTAGACCTGACGCTCAACAGCAATTTTGTTGCTGGTGCTGTGACGTATGCGAGGTCGTATGTTCGCAGTGTGACATCTTGTGATGTGTAGTTGTGACGTCCTGTGACGTGTAAGATATCATCTTCCAACAGCGCTCGGTCCGGCTATCAATCGCTGCCCTCAGTGATTTGCTCGTAGAAGATAATTTGATCATATTTACTTAAATCTAATGACATGTAGAAAGTAGATACAATTCCTTTCAGCTAGAAGATATCATCTTATATAGTGGCTATTTTTTTTTTTGCGTAACCTGTATTTAGGAAGAGAAGTAGGTGGGGTTGGTGGAGAGGAGACGAGATAATCTTATGATGGAGTGATTGCTGCAGATGGAAATGAGATATACTGGAGGTCTAGGCCTCAAGGTACTGCTTTGATATTATCTTTGTGTAGGACTGTGTTAAATTTTGCAAAATAAGTGCTTTGACTTCATTGTTTGGTACTAGGCCAATAACGCGAAAGGGTCTCGTGAACTTAGGAGAAAGTTTCGATGTGGGTGTGTGGCTGAGGGAGTACACAATGTCTCCAAATCTTAGAAATCGTCTTTGGAGAGAGTAAGGATATTGCGAATTCTTTTGAAGACTTGAAACTTTGTTTATTTTACTTCGACATGATTGTCAAAATTGTAAATCGGGGTAAGTCTGACGTAAGGAGATCATATGGGAGTTTTTTGTTCGAGCCAAAGAAGACAAAATGTGGTGACTCCGATATTGACCTGTTAATGGCACTATTAATGCAAGCTTGGATAATTGGTACATGTTCATCCCAAGAAAAATGTATGTCAGAGGCAAGATGTTGGAGAACATTTAGGATTTTGCGGTTCTGTCTCTCAACTAAACCGTAAGAGTTAGGGTGATAAGGAGTAGTATTACATTTCGTGATTTTAAATTGTTTACAAATGTTTGTAAGAATTTCATTGTTAACCTCTGTTCAGTTGTCTGAAATAAGTATATTGGGTATAGTGTAGGGGCATATGAGTTTATCAACAATCGTTTGTGCAACGTATTGTCCTGTTTTGTCTGATAAGAGGGATAGAATGCAGAATCAGAAAAAAAAAAATGTAAATCGGGGTAAGTCTGACGTAAGGAGATCATATGGGAGTTTTTTGTTCGAGCCAAAGAAGACAAAATGTGGTGATTCCGATATTGACCTGTTAATGGCACTGTTAGTACAAGCTTGGATCGTTGGTACATGTTCATCCCAAGAAAAATGTATGTCAGAGGCAAGATGTTGGAGAACATTTAGGATTTTGCGGTTCTGTCTCTCAACTGAACCGTAAGAGTTAGGGTAATAAGGAGTAGTATTGCATTTCGTGATTTTAAATTGTTTACAAATGTTTGTAAGAATTTCATCGTTAAACTCTGTTCAGTCGTCTGAAATAAGTATTTTGTAGTGTAGAGGCATATGAGTTTATCAACAATCGTTTGTGTAACGTATTGTCCTGTTTTGTCTGATAAGGGGGATAGAATGCAGAATCGGAAAAAAAAGAAAATGATCTACACAAGCAAAGAGGTATTGGTTTCCGGTGGGGGTGAGTGTGTAGGTTGTGTTACTCTACATTGGAATTGGCGGTGAAGGAAACTCAGGAGGAGTTCTTGTCTTTAATTCTTCAAGAAAAGTCTGTTCTGTTTTTTACATACACGGCAAGCCCTCAGGAAAGTCCGGAGGGTTACCAGAAACATTCCATATACATATTTACAAAGGTTGCCAATCTATGAAATAAGAAGGCTGTTGCCATATGAGGAATATTTGGAAATTGGGTCGCCTCGGTTGAGGCGTCGGCCGGTCGTGCAGGTGCAGGCGCAGCTGCAGCTATTCTTCAAGTAGAGGCTCTTGACCTGAGCGCTGAGAATATTTTGTTTTCAAAGGGGCGTTGTCAAGAAAGGTCGGTTAGCTTGGCCACAAAACAATGCAAGTCCCTTGGGAGACAGTAGTCTTGGGTTGACACTACCATCTCGTAGCATGTGTGCGTGCACGCGTGCGGGCGCTAGCATCGAAGCGTTGCATACTTTGAATATAACATGGCTCGGTTTGCTATCATCACTGACCTCAATGTTATTGGTGTTACGGAGATAGAAAAGAGAATAACACAAGGTAAATCAGGCCTGATTGCAGGGCCTGAGCATAAAGACCTATTCACAAAATGGTGTAAGAATGGTGGTAACTGTAAAATATTCATGAATATAAGGAAATAGGCTTAATGGTATGAACAATAGTATGAACATGCGGAAATTAGATATTGTTTCTATTCACCTAGGCAAGAATATGCATTCTATGAATTTGTTGCTCGATTTTTTAAGATTACAGCGGGGAAGAGGAACTGAAGGTTTTGGTTGGGAGGATTGTTGATGGTCCTCTATTGCAGGATTAGTGTGATTTTGTGATTGCAAGACGGTCTCCGTAAGATTGTGCAAACTGGGTGCTTGAACTTTGTTTTTTGATTGATATCCAAAGAAAAGATAGGTTCCAGAGAGTTTAGGGGAGAGCGTCGAGGTGGGGGTGTGGTTGGATATGTAAACAATGTAAACAAGAATGGTATTTACAGGGCATCTTGTCCTGAGTTTCGCTGATTTTGACATGCGTGAGGAGCTTGTGCATTTGTTTTGCTTGGAAGGCATGTCTACAGCTGGTAGTGAAATAGCAGAGTCGTGGGAATGTTTGTGTGTGTCGGTGCCATCCTCGTGTGATGAAACAAAGTTAGTTTGAGCAGTTGTACTAGAATCAATTGGCGTTAAATCAGGTTTTACTTGCTTATCCACGTTGATGTGGTTGACTTTATGGTAATTTACTGATGGCAAATGCAGGGAGGAAAATATTAGCATAAAGGATGCCATGTTGAACAGGGTTAATGATGATGTTATATTGCTTCATCAATGTTAAGCCTTTGAGGATATCAGCAGGGAAATGAACGTCAGCTACGTAGGTGGTAAATGGAATGGCTGGGCACTCATCTTTGAAGCTAATGTCTAGTGAGAATTTACCAATAATTGGGAAAGGCACACCATCTATATTGCAAAAGTTGACGATGGGGGGGGGGTTCCAGAAGGGTGACACGTTTTGTGTCAGTGCGAAATCTGGAAACTGTGTAGTCATGATGTTAACTGGGGAGCCCTTGTCGAGAAATATTTTTACTTTGGTGTTACTAGACTTAGCATTGAAAGTTTAGGAATGTGAAGACATGTCTGGGATATCCAGGGTGTGTATCGGTAAGGTTGCAAATGGAATATCTTGATATGGAGTAACTGTCTTGGGTGGGCATTGAGTCTTTGTATTCTCTGGTCATAAGGGAGATGTGATACATGAATGTATTGCAAGAGATGTGTTACGTGAATGTCTAGCAGGAGAGGAGTTACGTGACTGTCTAGTAAGAGAACTATCTGGGGATTTCTGTCTGTGGTGTCTCCGTGCTAGGACACGGCAACAATCAGCCGTGTGACAGCATATGCCATGATGCTTGCAATATCTGTTCGGTTGTGACGGGTATCTGTGATAACATGTATTAACGAGGTGTCCTGGTTTGTGGCAGTATGTACAAAACATTCGTGTACTTGACGGAGAGCGTTGTTGTGAACGATGTCGCATGCGTGATGTATGTCGTGCTCTCATGTTATGTGAGGGGGACCGCGTGACCTGTGCTATCGATTGTGTTGGTGCTATGGGTACCGAAGGATTTTGTATCTGAGTAATAACTTGGTCTGTGTCAGAGAATTTCCGTGAGAATTCGCCTAATGTGATACTTGGTGTGAATGTAGTGGCACTGGCTTTCTGGAGTGTGTCTGGGTGTAACTGCGAGAGAAGGCAAAAGTATGCAATGAGGGAGACTACGTTATCCAATGAAATTGTGTTGTTTGAGACCCAATCTGAGTTTTTGAGACTTTCTCCAAGTTCGCTCTTAAATGCTGAAGCTATTTTGACTGTCTTTTCTTTAGTAGTGTGTGAGCCACGATTGTACGCTTTTGCAAGAGAGTATAAGGGGAAAGTTCCCCAAGTGGCTCAAAAGCCGCAAGTGTTCTACAAATGTATCAAACGAACACGTTTCCTAAAATAAGTCAGACTAAATAACGTCACCAGGTAATGTGTTATATTTGTCAATTTTGGATGTTAAGATGGATATATATATTCTTTTGTCGTCTGTGACATTCCTACGTATTATTTCTGAGTTAACTTGAATGAGTAAGGTGTGTACAGGAATATTCCTACCGTTAA
>NW_027467712.1:4321650-4334150 GCF_046742065.1 Oratosquilla oratoria
CATTACCAGTGTACATAAAATAAACTCGAAAATAGGAGATTTAGTCATGGTCAAACTACATTCACCATATCATAAACTTTCACCGAGGTACTTAGGTCCATATAGGGTAATTGATTTTGCAGGTGGAAATAAATAAAAGATCTTACATTTTGAAACTAGGGAAGTATCAATTAAACACTTAGATGATATAAAGAAGGTTAGGATACAATTTGATGAGGAGGATACATGTAACATTGAGATTAGAGAAACACAGTGTATTAGTTAAAAAAAAAACACTAAATCCAGAAGAGTATAGGAAATATGTTGATAATATCACACGGGAATTGAATATTAATCTTGATCGTCTTTACAGATAATATTCATGTCATTGAAATGTATGGTGCTTGATTGTGATGGGAGACCTGAACTACTGGAACCTTGGTATGTTAGATGTGCTACTTGGATTCTTGGTCAGACATGAAGATCTGGAGCCGTGGTCAGTCATGAAGACTTGGATCCTTACCATTACATAAGGACAATGCCAATAAGTATTGAACCATTTTTTTTTGTGAAACATTAGAATTCTTATGCAGCTTCAACATTGTGTGTCTTAGACAAAAAGTGAAATAAATAAGTGTGAAACAAATATGAAATTATGCAGATACACTCTACAATTCCTAAGAACTTTAATACTATGTATAAAACTGTTGTAACATTTAATTAATACATAGTTCAACATCTTGGAAAAGGTAAAAGAATTCTCCATTGAAATGTAACTTCACAATCAGAATGAGAAAGACATTGAATACTATTTTGTTTTGTGCCTTTTGTTGTTTCTGACATTTAATGCATTTCAGCACATACCTGATTGAATTATTTTCTTTTAAAAGTGCCACTGACATTTATACATTTTGGAAGGGTTACTTATCTTTTTTTTATGTGTGGCATATGTTTTGATAGCAACATCCATTGAAGGATAATACTTTCAACATATTTAGCTATGCGGAAATAATTTTAATATTTAGCTTCTTGTATATGATATTTTCAAGTGTGTATTTCTAGCGAGCCCTGTAAGGGGATAGTAAAAAATGGTTGGTCGGTACGACCAAGGGTAGCTGCCGAGCCCTGTTAGAGGCTGGTAGATAAAGGTAGACAAGTAAGGTAGATAGAGGGGTAGGTGGTGAGAATTTCATTTTTATGTGTAGGATGTTTGGAAAACAAAAGCCGCGAAGGAGTTGCATAATCTCGCTCCTCGTCTAAATTTTATAAACAATCGCTAGGGAACATATTTTAATGCTGATGTGACAATATGTAAACGAAGCCATTCACGCCTCGATATCGAGAATGCTTGTGTAAGCAGTATTCCTTGAGACGTTGTAACAGCCTTCCTGATTGGAGAAAGGGTGAAGGAGGAGGAAATTTTATTGGTACACGGGAGAAAAGTCACGCCCTTAGGGGAGGCACTTATTTGTAACAGTAAAGATCATTGGATGAATAAAGCAGTGACGTCGGTGCAGAAGTGACTTAGTAAGTGGATTGAGGATCCCAGTAGGGAGTCCCTTGGTGTAAATTGACAAGCCAAGTGTAATATTATTCTGCAAGAAAAGAAGAAAATTATATTTCCATTTAATTCACCCCATCGAAAAACATTACTTACTTTCTACAGAAAGATACAGTGAAAGACATACTTAAGAAAAGTGATGGAAAGGAATTAAAAGTGAAAGAAGAAATACAAAACCATATATGGGAACAGTAAACAGAAGGTGAAATAAGGGAAGGGAATGGAAGTGAAAAGAAGGGAAGGAAAAAGAGGAGAAGAGAAGGGAAGGGAAAGGAAGGCAAGGGAAGGTAAGAGAGAGAAAGTGAAGTGAAGTGAAGTGAGGTGAAGTGAAGTGAAGTGAAGTGAAGGCAAGGCAAGGTAAGGCAAGGTAAGGCAAGGAAGGAAAGGGAAGAGCAAGAAAGGAGGGGAGGGAATGAAAGGGAAAGGGAGGCAAGGAAATGGAAGGGAAGGGGAGGGAAGAGAAGGGAAATAAAGGGAAGAGAAGGGAAGGGAAGGGAAGGGAAGAGAAGGGAAGGGAAGGAAGGGAAGGGAAGGGAAGGGAAGGGAAGGGAAGGGAAGGGAAGGGAAGGGAAGGGAAGGAAAGGGAAGGGAAGGGAAGGAAAGGGAAGGGAAGGAAAGGGAAGGAAAGGGAAGGGAAGGGAAGGGAAGGGAAGGGAAGGAAAGGAAAGGGAAGGGAAGGGAAGGGAAGGAAAGGAAAGGGAAGGGAAGGAAAGGAAAAGAAAGGGAAGGGAAGGGAAGGAAAGGGAAGGAAAGGGAAGGAAAGGGAAGGAAAGGGAAGGAAAGGGAAGGAAAGGAAAGGAAAGGAAAGGAAAGGAAAGGTAAGGTAAGGTAAGGTAAGGGAAGGGAAGGGAAGGGAAGGGAAGGGAAGGGAAGGGAAGGGAAGGGAAGGGAAGGGAAGGGAGGAGAAGGGAAGAGCAAGCGAAGGGAAGGGAAGGGAAGTGAAGGGAAGGAAAGGGGACGGAAAGGGAGGGGAGGAAAGGGAAGGGAAGGGGAGAGAAGGGAAGGAAAGGGATGGCAAGGGAAGGGAAGGGAAGGGAAGGAAGGGAAGGGAAAGGAAGGGAAGGGAAGGGAAGGGAAGGGAAGAGAAGGGAAGGAAAGGGAAGGGAAGGGAAGGGAAGGAAGGGAAGGGAAGGGAAGGGAAGGAAAGGGAAGGGAAGGGAAGGGAAGGGAAGGGAAGGGAAGGGAAGGGAAGGAAAGGAAAGGAAAGGGAAGGAAAGGAAAGGGAAGAGAAGGAAAAGAAAGGGTAGGAAAGGAAAGGGAAGGGAAGGAAGGGAAAGGAAGGGAAGAGAAGCAAAATAAAGGTAGGAGCAGGAAAGAAATGGGAGGGAACGGAAGGAAGGGAAGGAAAGGGAAGGGAAGGGAAGAAAAGGGAAGGGAAGGGAAGGGAAGGGAAGAAAAGGGAAGGGAAGAGAAGGGAAGGGAAAGGAAGGGAAGGGAAGGGAGAAAAGGGAAAGGATAGGAAAGAAAAGAAATTTGAAAGGAAAAGAAAGGAAAGGAAAGGAAGAAAAAGGGAAGAGAGGAGTAACGAAGGGAAGGAAAAGGAAGAAAAAGGACAAGAATGGAAGGAATGAAAAGGGGAGGAAAAGGAGGGAAAAGGAAGGGAAAGTAAGGAAAGGAAGAGGAAGAGGAAGAAAGAAAAAAGAAGGGAAGGAAAAGGAAGAGAAATGAGGGCAGGAAAGGAAAAGGAAGAAAAGAAAGGGGAAAAGAAGGGCGACGGAAAGGGAGAAAGAAGGAATAGGTTTGTGAAGGAAGGAAGTGTAGGGAATGGAGGCGAGGAAAAGGCAGGGGTGAGGAAAATTTGAAAGAATGAGGAAAGATGGGAGGAAGAGAGGAGGAAAGGAAGGTAGGGAAGGAGGGATGATAGAAGCGAGGCAAAGGTATGAAGAAACATGCAAATAAAGCAAAGGGAAAGTAGCCATACACAAGTAACCGCAATAAACCCATTTACAAATTATACAGGACACGGGACACTCGACGTAGTCACTGCGGCTATTTCGAGAAGTATTCTTGAGCGGCGGTGCTCCGGAGTCATAAAGCGGGAAACCGCTAAGTGTTCCCGTTTGCGGTCCATGAGGCGGCGGCAATTGGCGGCAAGGTGCTAAGCAGGGAATCCGTGCTTTATGGTCTCGGGAGATGCCGAGGATGAAGTGTAGTGGGTTGAGGAGTGAGGAATCAAACGGAACAGGACACTCCGCTGTGGGAGGCGGAAATGCAGTAGAAGAAATGACAATTAGTGAGCATATTTGAACTTTTAGAATGAATAAAGTCGTCTAGCACCAGACTAAATCATATTCTTTTGTACAAAAAAAATTACACGATAGCCTAGAAGAGGTTGAAGTACACCAGTAGAGTTGCATTCGATTCATGAACAGACACTCTCTAAAGAGGTAATGACGACGTAGAGTGCCATTTCCTCATGCTGTATGAGCCCAGGAAAGAAAGATGACGGCTTCGGCCGGAGCGAAGTGCCTGGCAAGGGACAGTGAAGAAGATCCGCCCTGAAAAGGATAAGGTTTCCTTGGGGATAATTTGGTCCTTGGACTTGGTGGTAATTATGCTGATGGGTCCCTTTGGGTTCAAGACCCATGGAACCTGATATGATGGTGATAGCGGTATCATATGTCGTAGTGCTCACCCCATTTCATCGCGAAGTAGTATGGTACCCCTTCCTGACTGTGATCTCAAGTTTTAGTTGCGATAATAACGGTGTATATTGTCGTTATGGTAATAGTGATTCTTATAGCAATACTAAGTGTTATACTAATAATATTTGTGTCCACCTAGCCTACTATTTGCTTTACCGTTAATACTGTTGTTAGTATTAATAATGGAATATGGGTGTTGTAATGGCCATCGTCATTGTGTGATTTTTTTAGTGTGATGCGAGCATATAAGGTTGTAAGACAATTGAAACATTTATTTTGCTAACTGTACATGAAAGTATGTGTGTGTAAGTACATATTCGTTTACATAGGCTTGTATAATGACATGCATATACTGTACATAAACACTAAATGTATATGTACAATAGAAATAAAAACTTTCAGCATGCTAGGCTTTGCAGTAAGTATATAGTTTCTTCCGTGTATTTCTATATATTTCCTATATAAGGTGCATTATATAATTGCGTTTCCTCTTAAATAACAGAAACCTTAGAAAAATCTTAAGACAGTTGAAAGCCTTTTGAACGTGGCTGCATAGGTGTGTGCATTTGCTCACGTACAACAACTCGGTGGCGCAGTTGGTAGAGTCCCAGACTGTCACTACGGCGGTCCGGGTTCGAATCCTGCCCAGGGCTGAAAATAATTTCAGTATCGCTGCGATTCGAGTCCAACTCTCGTGGGCGGGGAATGGGGGGGGGGGTTGCGTGTAAGGTCAAAGCATTACCCATAGATCGGTCATACGAGCTCTGAGCTCTCTTCTGGGAGGGAAATAGCTGTCGATCACGAGTCCAACGCGTGTTCCAAAGACCAAGGTGAATCACATGTAAAGGAGACTCAATTTTGGGAAGGCAGGTTTCTCCGGCTCGAACAAATTATTTGAAAAAGCGGACGGGGAGGATTTTATAAATGCTTCTGGAACTATGAAGAAATGTGATTTTTTTCTGTACATTTACAACATGGGAGTGAGCAAAGACGTACCGAAAATTAATGGAAGGAAGAAGCTGAAGCAATGTTGGTTCAGCAAAAGTTGTGAGATAGATAGAGAAGCCAAATGTGTGGTTCGGGATAAATATAAATGAATAAATAAATAAATAAATTAATAAATAAATAAACATACAAATAAATAAATAAATAAATTAATAAATAAATGAATAAATAAATAAATAAATAAATAAATAAATAAATAAATAAATAAATAAATAAATAAATAGATAGATAAACAAATAAATAAATAGATAAATGAATAAATAGATAGATAAATGAATAAATAGATAAATAAATAAGTAAACAAATAAACATATAAATAGATAGATAAATAAATAGATAAACAAATAAATAGATAAAATAAAATAAAACAAAGGAAAAATATAAGCAAAATAGAAAAATATAAACAAAGAATTTGCAGGAAGGACGAAAGAAATTTGAAAGGAATGTCGTAAATAAATGCAACGAAAGACCAAAGCTGTTTGGCAGGCTCATCAATGGAAAATTAAAAAGCAGGGAAGAAATCGCCATATTAATAGTGTGGGGAGGTTTTTGAGGAGGTGAATGATACTTTGGGTTTAGAAAATATGAATGTAGAATTGAGGGACCTGCTCAGATTTTAGGGTTCATTAGATAAGATGGACCTAATGGGATCTCAGTCTGGATACTCAAAATACGTAGGGGTGGACAAGATTCCTACTTGAAAGTAAAAACAGTGCTACAGAATTGGGAAAGAGCTAATGTGGTACCACAAAGGTGGAAGTAAATCGACACATGAGTTGAACTGTGTGTAAAAATTGTAAAAGATCAGTGGGTCAAATATCTCAAAAGGACGAACATTTTGACAGTCATCTTGGCTTTAAATCTGAAAGGTCATAATGTGTCGCACCTACAAAGCTTTTCCTAGTTTGTGATTGATGTAGTGCAAAACAGGGAGAACTAGATAGACTGTGTACTTCACTCTAGAGAAAGTTTTAGATGAATTATCTCGCAGTTAACTTATATGGGAACAGAAGCATATAAGAGGATCCAGAGATAAGCAACTGGAATGGACGAAATATTTTCTAAAGGACAAGTACACCAGGACAGTGATAAAGGGTAAGGCATTAGGATGTGAGCAGTGACCAGCTTAGTTACACAAGGTTTGGAGCTAGTATATATAATGTTTCTTATCTATGTGAATGATATGATGAAAGTCAAAGTAAACTATGTTATCATGCTTGCAGATGTTACAAATGTCATAAGAAGAGAAAGGAGCAATAGGAATGTCGGTTGTTCCAAGAACATTTTGACACTATCTCTCTGTCTGTCTATCTGTCTATCTATCTATCTATCTATCTATCTACGTATCTATCTGTCTGTCTGTCTGTCTGTCAGTCTGTGTCTGTCTCTCTATCTATCTATCTACTAAAAGACTTTTTCTCCTTATAAGGGAGGAAGAATTCCAAGGCATTCACCCTCAACCCCTTCCACATTCATATATCACCTATTTGTTTTCCCTTTGTCATAGCTCCTTTTGAATGAGTCATTGCGTCTATGGCATTGTATGGAACAGAAGAAAAATATAGTGACGGAAATACTAAAAGAAATACAGGAAGGGGGACAAGGACTTGAAAAGGGAATAGAAGAAATTTACAGAATGGGAAAATATTCCAAAGAGAAGAATTGACCTTTCAAAGTAAAACTTAATTTGCAGAGGATAGCGGAAGAAAAATTAACAAACGCCGGAAGACCAGCAAAAAGTAATAACTACAAAAATTTATGGATAAGGAAAAAAAAAAAAAAAGGAACTGAGTGATGAGGAAAAAGAGAAAGAAAAAACACTAAAAGAGGAAGCTAAGGAAAAGAACAAGAAAAGAGCGGAAAACGAAAGGAAGGATTTTTTTTTTTTTTTTTGAGTGTGAAATGGTACACAAGGGGAAAGGGAATGCAGGAGTATGAAGAAAAGGCAGAAAAGGAGAAACAAAATAAAGGTAACATATACCATCATAGACGGATTGATATCAGGAATAGATCAATTGAATGACTATCTGAAAAAAAAAACAGATATAATGGGGATTGTACATACATACATCATATACCAAGACTTTTTCCCCCTTTCAAGGGAGGTAGCCAAAAAGGGAAAGGCATAAAAACACTCCCACCCATTTCATCCCTAAATACACTCCACACCCCTCCACCCTCCCTCTCATCTGAGCACCTCCTGGATGACGGGTCATCCCTGCACCTTGCCCACCGCCCTGGGTCAGAAGCAGTGTCGCAAGACACAGCACATCCACAGCAAGGCCGCTTCATTTAATCGGCGACCCCCCCTCTCCGTCCCCCCTTGCATATAAGGAGAGGACGGGGAGAAATCCCTTCGGGGTGCGTCAAAATTTACTCACACATACTACCCCCCACCCCCACCCCCGCCCATTCCTCCTCATGCAATCACACATCATCCATATACAACCATTCTCCACTCACCTCTGTCTTCCGTCCTCTCCCTTCCTTCCTCAACAGACATTCCCCTCTTCCCCAAAGCCCCCTTCACCCCATCCATCCACCTCATCCTAGGACGTCCCCTCATGTTCACCCCCTCCACATCTGCCTTCCATACCTCTTTTACTAGTCTTTCTTCACTCATTCTTTCCATGTGTCCAAACCATCCTAATATTCTTTCATCAACCCTATCTCCCAGCTCCTTTTTCACCTCTGTTCTCCTCCTCACCTCCTCATTTCTCACTCTATCCAGCCTAGTAACCCCCACCATACTTCTCAGACACCTCATCTCAAACACATTCAAACTCCTTCTCTCTTCTTCTCTTATGTTCCACGTTTCTGCCCCATACAGTGCTGTTGGCACAATCACTCCTTCATACAGTCTCCTCTTCGCATCCATTCCTAAATGTCTATTCCTCATTACACTCTTTAATTGAGGAAAGAAAGGGCACAACCAAATAGTATAGGACAAGGATTATATAATTGTTGGATCAGAAATAGAGAAACAAAGCAGGGTGGAGGAGTCATGTTGCTAGCCAAGAAATGACTAAATGCGACAAAAATCACAGAAGGAGAGAACAATGTGGAGTTGATTATGATAAGAGTTGAGGATAGAAATATGAAAAATAGAAAGTATGTAGTGATTTATGTCCCGCCTAAAACTCACGCATAGAATGAATGTGAATACACCAAAATGTTGGAAGACACAAGAAAAACACCATATGAAATACTAAAGAAAGAAGGAAATCTGGTAATTATGGGTGATTTTATCTCGAAAGAAATTTGTTGGGAAGAAATGACTGTGAAAGGTGGAGAAGATCACTGGGGAAACATATTACTGGAAATGATCATTGATTATACATTGACGCAATGGGTCAAGGAAGATACAACAACAAAAAAAACATATGAAATACTAAAGAAAGAAGGAAATCTAGTAATTACTGGTGATTTTAACTCGAAAGAAATATGTTGGGAAGAAATGACTGAAAGGTGGAGAAGATCACTGGGGAAACATATTACTGAAAATGATAATTGATTACACATTGACGTAATGGGTGAAGGAAAATACCAGGTATAGAAATAACAATGAACCCTCAAGATTGGGTTTGATATTCACATCAGCACCCGAAATTGTGGATAAAATCGAATAGAAGACACGAATTGGAAAAAGTGATCACATACTATTAGAACTAGAATTAAATGAACAAACAAATATAGAAATAAACGGAAAACACAAAAAGGAAGACTAATGTATAACAAAACAGATTTTGGGAAAGTTAGAAAATTCTTTCAAGAAGCAAATTGGGAAAAAAAATAATAATGAAGAAACAAAGGTGGAAGAGAAGTGAACAATTTGGAAGGAAACCTATAATGAAGGAGTGGACAAGTATGTACCTGTACAAAAACAAGAAAGGGTATACATAAAATCCTGATACAATAAAAAGTACAGTGAGGCAAAAGACAGAAGAGCTAAAGCCTGGAAAAGATGGAAAATAGGAAAAAATCTGAGAAATGGAAAATATACAAACTAAGAAATGAATATGTAAAAGAAAAAAAAACGTAGGGAAGAAAAAAGAAATTATGAAAAGGACATAATAGAAAAATGTAAAGATAAACCCAAATTATTTTATAGATATGTAAACGGCAAACTAAAAAATAAACAGGAAATACTTAAATTACGTCAAGGTAATAGAGAATACACAGAACATATAGAAATGGCAGATATTATGAACAAACATTTCAAATCTGTATTCACCAAAGAAAAAGAAAATCTACAAAACTGCTATCAAAGAAATGAAGTGGGATTTCCTCCAATGAAGGAATTAAATATTACTCAGAATGAAATAAGCAATACAATATTAAAGATTGACGTTAACAAATCACATGGCCCGGGCAGAGTTGCAAACTGGATATTTAAGGAATGTATAGATGAACTAACAGAAAAATAGACAAAATAGTTGAATGCTCACTCAAAGAAGGAAAACTACCAGGAGACTGGAGAAATGCCAATATAGTGCCAACATATAAGGGGGAAATAAGGAAGACCCAACAAATTATAGACCGATCTCCCTAACGAGTACAATAGTTAAAATTTGTGAGAGAATCATCAAAGATAGATGGACAAAATATCTAGAGAACAATATACAAAACCCGAGGCAATTTGGATTCACACAGAGAAGATCATGTACCACTAATTTACTTTGTTTCATTTCAAGATTAATAGATATATTGCAAGAAAGAGATGGTTGGGCAGACTGTGCCTTCCTGGACTTACAAAAGGCATTTGATAAGGTACCGCAGAGAAAATTGCTATATAAATTGGATACAATAGGAGGCATGCATGGAAAACTGTTGAATTGGATGGAGGATTTCCTACATGGAAGAGAAATGAAAGTAGTGCTCAGAGAGAAATATTCAAAATGGTAATAAATAAGCAGTGGCGTCCCACAGGGGTCAGTACTAGCTCTGGCAATGTTTGCTATATATGTGAATGACATGGATGAAAATATTGAATGTTACATGAACTTCTTTGCAGACGACGCAAATTTATTAAAGAGAATAAACTCCGAAATAGACTGTGACTCATTACAGAATGATCTGAACAAAGTCTCAGAGTGGAGCAAGAGATGGGAAGTAGAATTCAACTTCTAAGAAATGCAGTATAATCGAATTTGAGAAAAGTAAAAATAGGATATCAGGACAATATTAAATTGACGGAAATGAAGTAAAGAAAGTAAATTCTGAAAGGGACCTAGGAGTAATCATCACCAAAGACATGTCGCCAGATAAACATATAAATAAAATAGTCGGAGAAAAATACAATTTGTTGAGATAAATAAAGGTGGCCTTTAAATACCTGGATAAGGAAATGATTGAAAAATATTACAAACACTGAAAAGGCCAAAACTGGAATATGCAGCGCTGATATGGTCACCCAGTACAAAAAAGAATATAAGAAAAATAGAAAGAATACAAAGAGCAACGACAGAGATGGCTCCAACACTTTCAAAACTGGGACATAAACAAAGACCGGCCAAACTGAAATTGTCGACCCTGAAACAAATGAGAGAACGAGGGGACCTACTAACCATTTAGAGAATTATGAAAGGAAAAGAACGCCTTGATAGAGAGGACTTATTAAAGTGGGGCAGAGGAAAACAAGGGGACATGCAATAAAACTCAAAAAGGACAACTACAGAAGAGGCCTGAAAAAGAACAGCTTTTCACACAAAGTGATAGATATATGGAATAAACTGGACGAAATAATAGTGTGTGCAAACGCAATACAAAAATGAACAAACTTTATCTTGCGAGATAAAAAAAACAAAAAACAAACCGGATTTCTATGTTTTGTAACATTTTGACTCGCTCGTGTTTTTATTCTAGGTATCTTGAAATAATATTTTAACTCCAATTTTGTCCTGTACTCCCTATCAAGGGAAATTGCTTCTATCTCTAAAGTCTCTAAACTTACTATAATTTCTAATGGTGGAAGTAGAGCCACATTCGGCTGTTTTCGAAGAAAGTTTGTCATTTCATATGGTGTTTATTTTGGCTATATCTAACATTGATGACCACATTACTATTTTTCATTATTTACTTTTTAACCAACTATCAATTTATGACTTCTGTGATCATTGATATGGTTTTGCAAAGAAGTTCAATTATATTATGTTTTGTTCATCACCCTTCGAAGGACTAGTGAATATTTTGCCCTTTCACCAGAAATACCAATATTTTTTGACAAACGTTTGGTACAGGCTTTGATCTTCAGACTTTTTTATGTGGTATCGTTAACCCTTTTTATTATCAATTTGTAACTATCTTCATATTTGATCACAACTCTCCTTTTGTGTCTATTGGGAGCGCCACAGACTTTTGCGGTCTTACTTTATCTCAGTAGTTCATAACCAGTGCAATGATACTGTATATTTACTATTAGAAAGCATAATGTGCATTCATTGTATTCTACTAATTGACTTTTTTTAATCTGAAATAAAAAATTACCTTTGTTCAGTAATTGAACATACCTAATAATTTATCAACAAGATTTGTGTCACTAATCCTTTTCATATGGTTTTATTTATATTGGATGGGGGTACGAAAATCTTTTTTGAGATAATCAGTGGGTACGGAAACTGAAAAAGGTTAAGAACCATTGCTCTCTCTGCTTGTCATAGTAATTCTGCACGACCATATATTTGTTGTTCAAGTGGATCAAAGGGTGATACAAACAAGGTCATCATATTAAAACAACAGGGCAGGACTCGCAGTAATGGTCATAAACTGGACAAATTTAGATAAAAAAGGAAATAGGCAAGAATTGGTTTACTGATAGGGTGGTCGACGAATGGAATAAACTTAGTAACCATGTAGTAAGCGCTAAAACTATCAGTTGTTTTAAGAAACGATTAGACAGCTTTATGGATGGGGATGACAGGTGGTGATGGATACGGAGCTGCCTAGTGTAGGCCTTATGGTCTCTTGCAGTCTCCTTCATTCTTATGTTCTTATGTTCTTATTTCAAATCATCGCATGCTCTTCTCCGGGCACCATTTCCAAGCTGCACTCTGAACTTTTCCTGTGGAGCGCTCGACTTCAAATCTTTTAAGAAAAAAAAAAAATCATTGAGATGGAGAAAAGCTAACAAAATTAAAGAGAAATTATCATTATCATCATTATTCATTTTGTTGTAAAAATTTCCACTTCACTATGACCAGATTCTACAAATCTTCTCTGATTCCTGCTGTAAATATATTTGAGTGTCTATATTTATTTGAACACATCACTTGAATACTTACTTATCTACTCATTTTATGTAATAATAAATA
>NW_027467712.1:4339150-4346650 GCF_046742065.1 Oratosquilla oratoria
AGTGTAGTAGGGAAGGCTTATGGGAGGATCTTAATTGAGAGGATTAGGAGAGGAACAGAAGAAGTAATTGGTGAGGAACAGTGTGGTTTTAGGACAGGTAGAGGTTGTGTAGATCAGATCTTTGTGGTAAGACAGATATGTGAGAAAGCTATAGGAAAGGGGAAGCATGTTTTTTGGGCTTTTATGGATCTGGAAAAGGCTTATGATAGGGTAGACAGAAAGGCACTGTGGGAGGTTATGCAGATTTATGGGATAGGAGGAAAGCTTTTGGGAGCTGTCAAGAGTTTTTATGAGAGTAGTAGAGCTTGTGTCAGGATTAGAAATGGAGAGAGTGAATGGTTTGAAGTAAAGATGGGACTTCGTCAAGGATGCGTTATGTCGCCCTGGCTGTTCAACTTATACATGGATGGGGTGGTGCGAGAGGTGAATGCTAGGGTAGTGGGTCAGGGATTGGAGATGGTTAAAGAAAATGGAGAAAAGTGGGAGGTGAGCCAGCTGTTGTTTGCGGACGACACTGCGCTTGTGGCAGGGTCAGAGGAGGGATTGAGGAAGCTGGTGGCAGAGTTTGGGAGAGTATGTGATAGAAGAAAGCTAAAGATAAATGTGGGTAAAAGTAAGGTGATGAGATGTACAAGGGGTGAAAGTGGCAGTAGACTGGAAGTGAACATTAAGGGAGAGCGACTGGAGGAAGTGGATAGTTTTAGATACTTGTGTGCAAGTGTAGCAGGAAAAGGTGGAGTGAAGGTGGAGGTAGAATGTAGATTGAGAGAAGCGAGTAAATGCCTTGGTGAATTAAAGAGTGTAATGAGGAATAGACATTTGGGAATGGATGCTAAGAGGAGACTGTATGAAGGAGTGATTGTGCCAACAGCATTGTATGGGGCAGAAACGTGGAACATAAGAGAAGAAGAGAGAAGGAGTTTGAATGTGTTTGAGATGAGGTGTCTGAGAAGTATGGTGGGGGTTACTAGGCTGGATAGAGTGAGAAATGAGGAGGTGAGGAGGAGAACAGGGGTGAAAAAGGATTTGGGAGATAGGGTTGATGAAAGATTATTAGGATGGTTTGGACACATGGAAAGAATGAGTGAAGAAAGACTAGTAAAAGAGGTATGGAAGGCAGATGTGGAGGGAGTGAACATGAGGGGACGTCCTAGGATGAGGTGGATGGATGGGGTGAAGGGGGCTTTGGGGAAGAGGGGAATGTCTGTTGAGGAAGGAAGGGAGAGGACGGAAGACAGAGGTGAGTGGAGAATGGTTGTATATGGATGATGTTGTGATTGCATGAGGAGGAATGGGCGGGGGGTGGGGGGGTAGTATGTGTGAGTAAATTTTGACGCAGCCCGAAGGGATTTCTCCCCGTCCTCCCCTTATATGCAAGGGGGGACGGAGAGGGGGGGTCGCCGATTAAATGAAGCGGCCTTGCTGTGGATGTGCTGTGTCTTGCGACACTGCTTCTGACCCAGGGCGGTGGGCAGGGTGCAGGGATGACCCGTCATCCAGGAGGTGCTCAGATGAGAGGGAGGGTGGAGGGGTGTGGAGTGTGTTTAGGGATGAAATGGGTGGGAGTGTTTTTATGCCTTTCCCTTTTTGGCTACCTCCCTTGTAAGGGGGAAAAAGCCTTGGTATATGTATGTATGTATATATATACATATGTATATATATACATATGTATATATATACATATGTATATATATACATATACTGTATGTATATATAGATATGTATATATATATATATGTATATATATATATACATATTTATATATATGTATACATGTATTATATATATATAACATATATATATATACTTACATATATGTATATATATATATCTATATGTATGTGTATACATGTATGTATATATATATGTATATATATATATATATATATATATACACATATATATATATATACGTATATATTTGTATATATATATATATGTATATATATATACATACATACATATATACATATATATATATCCTATCCGAGAGTTGACACCTTGATGTGGTGGATAGGCTTGAGAATCTTAATGACTACAAAAGCTATGTCGATAGAGAGAAAATTTCTGCAGGGTCGCTAATATCGAACAGGTTTTGTAAGAAAAATCAGACAAAGAGCAGCTTACACGCACAATTGCAGGACCCACTTCAAACTGGCACGTCCCTGATGGCGAACAGGAAAATTCCTCATAGATATATGGGGTACCGTCATAATGACGGCGTGGACCATTGGGCACCCTATAGATATAGGGCTTCACTGAATATAATGAATAAGGTGACACCGGAGAAATATCTCACCAGAAACCAGTTGGCACGGAGGTGAGATTACTGCCAACCCCCCTTCATAGCAAATATGAACAACACAACAATAATAAAACCGGGCGTTCCTGTTAGATCATCGTCTCCTAAAGGTCCGACCGCATTGCCTCGTGTGCTTACGGGCAGTGTGACACCGAGTGTGAGTAAGCACTGTCCAAGCAGATCCAAGTCTTGGACATTTAACAACACGAACAAAACGAAGACCTATACTTACAACGTAAGAAGTCTCTCAGAAGACCACAGACTGAAGAGTTTAATGGAAGAACTAGACAACTTCAAGTGGGACCTCGTAGAACTGAGCGAAGTCTGAAGAACTGAAGAAAAGCTGATACAATTACAAGATGGTCACCACCTGCTCTACTATAGAGGTATGGAGTAGGATTCTTGATGAACCGAGAGGTTGCAGGTAACGTAGTCAAATTCAGTAGTTTATCGGACAGGGTAACTTGGATTGTGATTAGGCTGAGCAAAAGATACACTCTAAAAATAGTTCAGGTTTATGCACCTACTTCACAGAGTTCAGACTATGAAATTGAGTCGTTCTATGATGAGTTAAGCCAGGTAATGGATCAAGAAAAAAAATAGGTACACGATAGTAATAGGAGACTTTAATGCTAAAGCGGGGAAGAAGATGGGAGATGAGACGTGCATTGTTAAGTTTGGAGTAGGTGAAAGACAGAGGCGAGATGTTAGTCAATTTTGCAGAGAACTACAACATGAGGATAATAAACACTTTCTTCCAAAAGCGTGTAGGTCGTAAATGGACGTGGGGGAATCCAAATGGAACAACAAAGAACAAAATAGACTTCATATTAGGAGACGAGAGCAAAAGCGTTAGGAATGTTACGGTGATAAATAAAGTCAACATCGGTAGTGACCATAGAATGGTAGGTTGCACAGCTAAATTCAATTTCAGAACTGAGAGAAATAAACTAATTTTAGGAAAGAAAATAAGCCTTGCAAAGGTTAAGGATAATAAGAAGAAATTTCAGTTAGAAATTAAAAACAGATTCGAAACTCTAGGAAGTAATGAGGACACCGTGGAAGATATTAATTTGAATTTAATGAATATCATTAGGGAATTGGCAGAGAAAGTAGAAAGCACAAAAACAATAGAGAAAACAAATACTCCAAAGCTACAAATGACCCAATTAAAAGAAGAAGTACCATGCAGATTAAAAGCAGGAGAGACGAAATAGAGAGAGTAAAACTAAACAAGCTTATCAACAAAAGGCAGAGATCAGAGAGAGAGAGAGAGAGAGAGAGAGAGAGAGAGAGAGAGAGAGAGAGAGAGAGAGAGAGAGAAAAGAGAAACATGAATGAAATAGAGGAAACTATTCGGAAAGGTAAAAGTATTAAAGTGACCGAGCGCAAACATGCTTTAGGAAGACAGCAAATGCTTTGTTTGAAAGATAGAAATAGAGAAATCATTAAATGCAGGGACAGAATGGTAAAAAGAGTAGAAGAATTTTACCAAGAGCTTTACTCGTAGAAGACCGTAGTTGAGTCAGTTAATTCATTTGTAGACGTTAGTAGTGTACCAGAGACTACAAACAAAGAAGTAGAATTTGCTCAAAAAACAATGAAACGAGGAAAAACACCTGGGGAAGATGGTATATCGATAGATCTATTGAAAGATGCAGATAAATTAGTTCATATTACATTAGCTGAGTTGTACACCCAGTGCTTACGTCAAGAAAGCGTTCCTGAATCGTGGTGCAATGCTATAGTGATTTTGCTTCATAAAAAAGGAGACCAGAAGGACCTTAGTAACTATCGAACGATTAGCGCGCTATCAAACATATATAAAGTATTCTCCAAGATCCTTACAAATAGACTAAGTCAAGTTGCAGACGGAAACCAACCGAGAGAACAGGCAGGCTTTAGGAGATGATATTCGACTCTAGACCACTTACAGGCGATAAACCAACTAATCGAGAAAACGACAGAATACAATATACCTCTGTGTTAAGCTTTTGTAGATTACGAGAAGGCCTTTGACTCGGTAGAATAAATAGCAATACTAAACTCACTATGCAAGCAGGGTACAAACGAACATATCGTAAGAGTTTTAGAAAATATCTATGCGAAAGGTACTGCTATAATTCGACTACATAAAGATACAGAAAAGATCAAGATCGAGAAAGGAGTACGGCAAGGCACCCAATTTCACCCAAATTATTTACAGCTTGTTTGGAAGATATTTTCAGAGGATTGGGTTGGGAAAAGAAAGGTTTAAAGATTAATGACGAATATTTGAGCCACCTAAGATTTGCGGATGACATTACTCTTATTTCAGGAAGAGCAGAAGACTTGCAAGATATGCTGAGTGATTTAAACAAGGAAAGTTTCAAAGTAGGTTTAAAACTGAATAAAAGTAAAACCAAAGTAATGTTAAACACGAAAGTTCAAAGTAAAGAGATTATAATTGATGGTGAGAGTTTTGAAGAAGTTGAGGAGCATAATCATTTAGAGCAGATGGTGAAAGTGGGTAAAGATCATGATAATGAAATAAAAAGATGTAATACAATTGGCTGGAAAGTGTTTGATAGGTATAATAAAATCCTGAGAGGCTCTCTGCCTTTATGTTTGAAACGTAAAGTTTACAATCAATGCATTCTACTAGCAATAATCTACGGGCGTAAGGCATGGAAACTAACGAAGGCAATGGAAACAAAACTAAGGACAGCACAGAGGAGAATGGAGAGATCAATGATGGGAATAACACTGAGAGACCGGAAGAGAGCAAGTTGGGTAAGAGAGCAGACTAGAGTAAAAAATGTAGAGGCGGTAAAAGAGAGGAAGTGGAATTTGGCAGGTAAGTTAGTGCGAACGACTGATGAGCGATGGAGCAAGTGTGTTACTGAGTGGACGCCGCGAGATAGGAAGCGTGAAAGAGGGAGACCAGAAAGAGGGCGGAGAGACGAGATTGAGAAGTTTGCAGGAGTGACATGGCAGAGGATGGCGCGTTCGTGTTATTCATGGAATGCTATGAAGGAGGCATTTGTTCAGGAGTGGACTCAGGATGGCTAATTTGATATATATATATATATATGTATATATATATGTATGTATGTATATTTATATCACAATCGCGGACAGGACTCGAACCTACCTCTCCACCACCAATGAGACAATTGACCGGTGCCTTAAACACCCCGACCACTGAGACAACAAAAGTCCCGTAACTTGAAAACTCTGATTTCCAAGGTTAGGAACGATCACTCTCTGCGATCTTAATTCATTTTTCACCTGAGACCCGAGTCCACCAATGGGAAGGGGTTAGGACCGGAACAAATTCCTTCCACGGTTCGCCATTGCAACTACGTGAGGAATTCGCCAGTGAACACCAACATCAATCATATAATTTTGTGACCGTCGCATGTATGACTCGAATATACCGCTCCGCCACCAGTGAGACAGCTGTGTGGTGCCTTAAACCTCTAGACCACTGAGACTACAAAAGTCTCGGAACTTGGAATGTGTGTGTGTGTATGTGTGTGTGTGTGTGTGTGTGTGTGTGTGTGTGTGTGTGTGTGTGTGTGTGTGTGTGTGTGTGTGTGCGTGCGCGCACCTGTTGTTTTTCTTACAATTTTGTGTCTATGAATGTCATTTATCCTGGACTTATATTGGATTCCCGAACGGAAACTAAATCGATAGGTCAATAGATCCGTGCTATGGGGAAGAATGACATCTTGCAGCATTGTGATGTTTTTGAAGGTCAAGACAAGGAACAATCTCGGGACGGAAATGCAAGGCAAGACAAATTTACTTACAAATCATGAACGCCCACAAATGGAAGTATGTTTGTGTGTGTGTGTGTGTGTGTGTGTCCATGTGCGCACTGATGATATGCTAGACTCTTTACTGTAAACTCCTACTTTCTTTGACAAGATCTCAAAACTCATATCTTGTCTAATCCATGGGAAATAGTTCCTATATATGGAGTATTAACTAAATAATCGACATGCAGCTAATATTTTAGGAATTTTAGTCGCATTTATACATTTAACTAATAAATAATTCATAAAAAAATGTTAAATTGTAATATTTATCATCCTTTTTTTTTGTATTGCACTTCTTGATTCTCTCCTTTACCAAATCCATATTTTCAGTTCTTTAATTCGATATGGTCCCTAAAGCAAAAATTAATTAATTGATTAATTAATTAATTAATAAGGAAATAAATAGATAATAAATAGATAAATGAAAATCATACTCCCCGATAGATTACTTTGGGTAATTATGTGACTACGCACACACTCGTATACACACATATAAACACACGCTTAAACGCACACACATACACATATATAGACACACACTAACACACACATCCATACACATGCAGACACACGAATAGATGCTGTGGTGACACTGCATTCGACTTCTACTTGAGCGACCCAAGTTCGTGTCCCAAGCAGAGCTGAAAATTTCAGCATCGCTGAAATACGAGCCGGTTTTCAATTCTGGCCGGGAAAGAGTCGTGCGTGTGTGCGTGTGTGCGCGCTTGTTCATGCGTGTTTATTTATGTTTGTACTATTTGTGTGCTTAATGAAGTGGAGACAGTATTCCAGAGTTATTTGTGACGTAGACATACATCAGAAGAGATTTGTGTGAGTATGTATATGACATATGCTTGCCTTAGTCGGTGAGAAATAAGCGTTGAAGATGTCGGGGTGGGCAGAAGGGTGGGTTTGGCGGGTGAAGCTGCTCAATTGGGGCATGAGGGCGTGAAGAATCGGTCAGGTCTGGTGGCTCGGTCCGCACCAGGTCGCGTCCAGAACTGAAACTGCTGCAAGTGCACAATGGGAACACATTCCTGCATGTTTGGGAACGCATATGTGAATGCATATATCACTAGCTGGAAATGTGTATGCTTAGAGGAGTGCACAAAATTCAATAGGATTTGAGGGATTGAAAAAGTGTGAAATATGCTGAGCAATTTAGCGCGGGGTTAGGAATATGTTCCTCTGTATGAAAATTGTGACTTTTTCATCACCGACAAGAGTAGTTTCTTTTTCTAAAGACAATTTCATTGCGGTATCATGGGGGTCATTGATAGGTCATTTGGTTTGGTTGCTGTATAGCTTGAAAAAAAAAAAAAAAGATAAAAACATATCGGTTATGGTAGTACTTGTGATGGAAGTTCAGATTTGGGTAACATTAAACTGATGATG
>NW_027467712.1:4361650-4366650 GCF_046742065.1 Oratosquilla oratoria
TCTCCAACTCCTCCACTATTCTTTCTTCCCACCTCCGCTAACCTCTCTTTTATTTCTCATCTTTTCCTTCCACTCTCTTGTTATCCTCTTCCTCTTTCTTCTCTCGTCTTTCTTTCTCTCATCCGATTTTTCTTGCTGCTCCTCCTCCTCATTCCTCTTCCTCCTCCTCCTCCTCCTCCTCCTCTGTATCTCGCAGTTGCTCCCTTTCCAGACCCACAGCCATCTCCCGGAGTGGGCAGCTGAATACCCTCCTCTCCCTGATGCGTCCGAGGTTCTTCGACTGCACTTCCGACCGTCACCTCCGCCGCTGCCGCCTTGGTACCCCTGCCTGCCCCCGTGTCCTGACATCGTTCACCCACTCGTTGCCTTTCTTAGTGTTCCTTTCTTTCTCTTGTCCTGATCAAGATTTTTCAATATATTTTCTAATATTGATATTTTCTCTTGTCTGTTCTTCGGTTCTTCTTCCATCATCTCAGAGAATTATCTTTATTAATTTTTCTCCTAATTTCAATTAATTTTCTTTGCTCATATCCCTTTCCTCTCTAAGTTTATTTTGTTTTTCTTTTCATCACTTTTTGTAAATTTTCTCTTACAATTTTTTCCTTATTATCTGCTCCTCTTCCTGTCCTCTCCTTTGTGCTCACCTTCTTCTTCCTACTCCTCCTTCTTCTCCTCCTCCTACTTCTTCTCCTCCTCCTACTTATCCTCCTTTTCCTCTCCCTCCTCTTAATCCTTATTTATTTCTTGTCTTTCTATTTCTTTTCTTTCCTATCTTCATAATTCCTTCTCCCTTCCCTACTACCTTCTCTTCTCCTGCCTCCCTTTTCTTTTTCCCCTCCACTTCCTCTTTCACCCCCGTCTCCTCCTCCTCCTCCTCCTCCTCCTCTCTTATTCCTCGTCCTCCATTTTCTTCTCCCCTCTCCTCTCTTATATTCTTCCTTCTTTTTCTTCCTCTTTCTTCCCCTCCTAAGCTTCATCCTCTTCTCATCCTTCCCTCCCCCTCTCCTCCCCTCCTCCCTTTTCTTCCTCCTCCTCCTCCTCTTCCTTCTTCTAATCTTCATCCCTCTCCTCCTCCTTTCCTCCCCTTTTCCTCTCGTCCTCTCTTCTCTTCCTCCTTTCTTTCCTTTCTCCTCCTCCTCCTCCTCCTTTTCCTTCTTCTCCTAATCTTCCTCCCTCTCCTCATCCTTCCCCCCTTCTCCTACCCTCCACTCTTTTCTTCCTCCTTTCTTTCATTCCTCCTCCCTCTGCTCCTCCTCCTCCTCCTCTTCCTTCTTCTCCTAATCTTCATCCCTCTCCTTATCCTTCCCTCCCCTTCTCCTCTCATCCTCCCTTCTCTTCCTCCTTTCTTTCATCTCTACTCCTCCTCCTACTCCTTCTCCTCCTCCTCCTCTTCCTTCTTCTAATCTTCATCCCTCTCCTCGTCCTTCCCTCCTCTTCTCCTCCTGTCCTCCCTCCTCTTCCTCCTTTCTTTCCTTTCTCCTCCTCCTCCTCCTCCTCTTTCTTCTTCTCCTAATCTTCTTCCCTCTCCTCATCCTTCCCTCCCCTTCTCCTCCCGTCCTCCCTTCTCTTCCTCCTCCTCCTCCTCTTCCTTCTTCTCCTAATCTTCCTCCCTCTCCTTATCCTCCCCTCCCCTTCTCCCACCCCCCCAGTCCCAGTCCCCCTCCAGCCCCTAACCCTGGAGCTTCACCTCCTCTTTGTTGAAGTCCCCCTTGGCCGGCACCCCGCCAACCTTTCCCATTCCGCCCCTCTTCCTTTCGCTCCCTCCTTCTGACCTTTTTTTTTTTTTCATTTCATTTCTCACACTTTCCACCCCTCCACCTTCTCCACCTCTTCTCCATCCACATCTTCTCTTCTTCCATTCCACCATTCCTCATTTACCACATTCCTTTCTTCCCTACATCTCCTTCCATTTCCATTCTTCTTTCTCGCAGTTTCTTTCTCCTTGACCTTCCTTCCTCCCCAGACTTCCTTTAGTCTTTCTTTTAGTCCTTTCTTCCTTTAATATTCTTCTTGTGTCCCTTGATCTTTCATCCTACTCCCCTTCAACCTTTTCTCTTCTACCTAATTCCCTTCTACATTTCCTCTTCTCTCTAATATTCCTCTTGCGTCTCCCCTCCATCTCCCTAAAATTTCCGTCCTTTCCTTCATTAGCCTGTTTTTGTTTTCAGTTACCTTGCCTTTCATTACTTTTCTCGACATCTTCATGCGACCTGGCTTCCCAACTGCTGACACAAATGATTTTGTCAAAATCCCTTTTGAATTCTACAACCAATTTCTATCTTCTCTCCATCCTCCATAGCGATTACTTTGTTAATGACAGATTTGAATTAAGATATTATTTTGGACCAGCTCAACACGCACGAAGAATCAAGACCTGACAGACGATCATATTACTGAAAAATATCACCCTTTTACTTTATCTATATCTGATTTTAACGTCTAGTTAATACCAGAATTGTTTACTAATTTATTAGAATCCAAATATCATTGACTCCTTATTCAATTATCTAGACGTTTTCTTCTTACTACTGAGTATCATGACAAAGATATCTGTTTCAAACTGACTGTTTTGTCTCATGATTTCACCTAAATATTACACTCTGCTTTCTAGGATGTCGCTTGACAAGTTTCTTTTTAGCTTTCACCTAACAGTTTTATTTCATATTTAAATTTGATGAACTGAATTTGGAACTTGTCCAGGTATATTTTATTGTCTACCAATGTCTATCACAGTTCTGACCAGCAATTCTGCCATGCTGTTCCACCTAATATTTCTAGCTTATATTTTTTGCATTACAACTTTACTAAATTATTGCAACAAACTAATTTGTTTTATGAATTTACTAGACATCTTCATTTTACCACTTCTCTTAGTGGTTTTGCGTTACCAGCCAACCAGTCAGTCAGCCTCAAAATCTTAGATTTAATCCCATGAAGTTTCTTGTCAAACTTGGTGCCTGAAGTTATCATATACTCGTATATTTACTTTCATTCCCATACATTCCCATTCACATTTACCCTTTCTTTCCCAAGTACCTTCTTTTCTCTCTCTCTCTCTCTCTCTCTCTCTCTCTCTCTCTCTCTCTCTCTCTCTCTCTCTCTCTCTCTCTCTTTTGTCATCATATACGACGGTTCTCTTCCATATTGGCCCAATGCACTCTTTCATAGTTCCCCTCTCCCATTTCCTCTTTCTTGCATTTGTCCCCCACTTGCTCCCCCACCCACTTTCCCGCCCACTCCTACACTCTCTCTTCCATCCTCCCACCCACTACTCCACTCAGTCTCCCACCCTCCCACCCACTCCTCCACTCACTCTCCCACCCTCCCACCCACTCCTCCAATCACTCTCCCACCCTCCCACCCACTCCTCCACTCACTCTCCCACCCTCCCTCCCACTCCTCCACTCACTCTCCCACCCTCCCACCTTCTCCTCCACTCACTCTCCCATCCTCCCACCCATTCCTCTCAACTCACTCTCCCACCCTCCCACCCATTCCTCCACTCACTCTTCCATCCTCTCACCCACTCTCCACTCACTCTCCCACCCTCCCACCCACTCCTCCACTCACTCTTCCACCCTCCCACCCACTCCACTCACTCTCCCATCCTCCCACCCACTCCTCCACTCACTCTCCCGCCCTCCCACCCACTCCTCCACTCACTCTCCCGCCCTCCCACCCACTCCTCCACTCACTCTCCCACCCTCCCACCCTCCCACCCAATTCTCCACTCACTCTCCCACACTTCCACCCACTCCTCCACTCACTCTCCCACACTTCCACCCACTCCTCCACTCACTCTCCCACCCTCCCACCCACTCCTCCACTCACTCTCCCACCCTCCCACCCACTCCTCCACTCACTCTCCCACCCTCTCACCCACTCCTCCACTCACTCTTCCACCCTCCCACCCATTCCTCCACTCACTCTTCCACCATTCCACCCACTCCTCCACTCACTCTCCCACCCTTCACCCTTTGACGCAGTTACCTCTGTCTGGCCACCCTGCTTGGCCCCAACGTTTCTTGGGTCTTCGGGAAGCTACTCTCAAACTATTTCATAAAAACATAAGAACATAAGAATGAGGGAGACTGCAAGAGACCATAAGGCCTACACTAGGCAGCTCCGTATCCATCACCACCTGTCATCCCCATCCATAAAGTTGTCTCATCGTTTCTTAAAACAACTGATAGTTTCAGCGCTTACTACATGGTTACTAAGTCTATTCCATTCCTCGACCACCCTATTAGTAAACCAATTCTTGCCTATTTCCTTTTTAATCTAAATTTGTCCAGTTTATAACCATTACTGCGAGTCCTGCCCTATTGTTTTAATATGACTAAAGATTTTCTCCTACTGCCCTTCTTCTCCTTTTATCGGCCTCCTTGAATCCACCATCTTGGTCACTGCAAAAACGTATTCGGGATTTTCCTCGCCTGGCCCACCATTCGTCACCACGTCATAATTCGTTTTTCTTTAATCATTAATTTCATTTTCGTAAAAGACCTTCATCTCTGGCCATTTATTTTTCATTTTTCTCAGCTTCTCCATATTTTTACTTCGCACATAATCATCTTCAAAACATTCCCAAAATATTGTTCTTTTCCTTAATTTTAAATTAACATGTAGGATATGATTGGCTAATACGTTGATTGCTAATGTACTTCCTTCAGCTGAACAAAACTATCTGGTGGCAGTCAAAAAGATACACTTAAACAAAAAAAAAATAGTATAGCTAAGGCAGACACCGTCACACTAACCTGAGGTGTTCTGATAGTTAAAGGAAGCTGCAACCACCCTTAACTAGTAGTTACATTTAACCATGATGCTCATTTAATTTCTCTGCCATTTTGACTACAAAAACCACCTCGCCTGTTTTCTGCTTTACTCGGAAAATCTTTGGTGGTCGTATACCAGGGGCAGGATGTCACCCCACGACCGTTCATGTGACTCCTTTCCTGCCTTCCCATGTCCACGCCAAAGTACTCGGCCATTCCCTA
>NW_027467712.1:4371650-4374150 GCF_046742065.1 Oratosquilla oratoria
CACACACACACACACACACACACACACACACACACACACACACACACACACACACACACACACACACACACACACACACACACACACACACACACACACACACACACACACACACACACACACACACACACACACACACACACACGCGCGCGCGCTCTCTCTCTCTCTCTCTCTCTTTCTCGTTACGTCCCCCACTTGCCTCACTCCTCTCTCTTTCTCCTATCACTCTCTATCCTTCTACCTTTTCCCTCCTCTCTAACTATATTTATTTTTCCTACTTCGTTCCCTTTTTCATCTCCTCTCTAATCCTCTCTCTCACTCCAACTCCAACGCACTCTCTGTCTCCCTCTTCCCCTCTCGTTTCACATCCTCTTTCTGAACCCTTATTATCTCTCTTCTCCTTTCCTTCAACATCATCCTTTCCCTACTCCCTTCCTTTGCTCTTTCCATTTCTTTATTTTCCTCACTACTTCTACTTCCTCCTTTCTTTCTCCTTTCTTCCTCCCGCTTCCCCTCTCTCTTTCTTTCTTTCTTATTCGAAGTGTTCACTCAATAATCATAGAAATGAAAACTATGTTCATTGATCAACTTTAGTTGTTGGACCTCAGAAGTACCAATAAATCTGCAAATCTCACATCAGACTCCTAATGTTCTCGAGGTTCCTGTTTGAAATGAATGTTCTCATTATAAAGTCAAGAATAGTTCAAATTTGGGTCTTGGTTAGAAATAAAAAGAAAGCGATAATGTCAACCTCAAAGGTTTATGGATTCAACAATATATGCTATGTAAATCAAGAAAATCTTCTCAACCATTTCCAGAACCAACACTTATCTCACAAATATTAGGTGAAAAATATAGTTCAGGCCGAAGGCAAAGAACGATTGACTTTTTGGTTTGTAGAAGTATTTTCTATTGTTTAGGTAGGCTTGGACAGATGTCAGCTTTAATTGTTTGGATCAATAATGACACCACCATGACTTCTGGATAATTTCCTCAATCTGAGAGAGATGGGAAATAATTGGCTATTAATTATTCATTACTATTTATTTCTAATTTCATTATTCATTGGATACTTGCTGGCCAGTTGCGGCGACGGTCGAGGTGATGACGCTTTGAACCCTGCCCCCCAGCGAGTTGGACCAAGGGTATGGTTCATTAAATTCCACGCTACAGAGTTCTCTGTAAAGGACACCGTCCTTGCCTCCTGATAGGGGGAATTTATGACGTTAGACCAAACTATCAACCAAATCATCATTACTATTCTATTCAGCCGAATAAAACTGCCTGGTGATATCCAGAGGGAAAAATAATCACGAACGATCACTGTCATCAATGAGTTGATCCCATCATCCCGGAAATGCCCTGTACAGACTGTTCAGAATAGCCCAAGCTGTTATGTTAAGCCAGTGAAAAGACTCAGGAAAAATTTGGGACTTTATTTAACGCGACTCGTACTGTGTAGCTGAATGAAGTTAGCAGACAATATCCAGAAGAGAACCTGTGCAGGGCAGCACCACGTCAATGGGATTATTAACTTGATTCCGTTTCGTGCCCAAGGTCATAAAATCTCGTCAATGCCTGGGTTTATTTGTTGTGAGAGACCAACCAGTATTGTGTCCCCTTTTTTATTTATTTTTTTCTCCTCCCTTTTTTCAAGTTCGTCTTGTCATCTGGTTGGCATTCACCTTTTTCAAGTTAGTCTTAGTACTTCATGGTGTCACCTACGCCTGTGCAAACCAAGGACTTTTGGTCCTTTGTCGATTTGATTTGCATTCGGATGAACACGCATTATAAAGATCTGACCTGGACGTTCACCCCCCTTTCAACACGGCAACATTTTTGACTTCTGTCTTTCTCAGCTAAGAGCAGGCGGCTTCATGCAATTGAGGGTTTCAACTCTGAGGGGGGGGGGTTGTCGTCTTGATCGACAGTAATCCTCCACCCCAGGATGGAGTTTGTTCCCTCGACTGCATAAAATGGTCTGCCCTCAGCCGGAACAGAACCAATAATATACGTCGCTGTGTTGAATTTAGTCCTGTCATAAGGAGTCAGTGTGCATATCTCATTCAGGATTTGTACATAATTTGTATCAACTGATGATAATCTCCCCTTAGCAGACCTGAAATAACATTTCCTCAGAAACAGGCAATTCAGTCAGTGGCAGACGAATTTCCTCACTAGAATACACCTTCATTACTGATAACATCATCTAACCCAAAGAATTTCCACATTTGGTTAAACCTTGTTAACTAATAATGTCATCTAAGCTAGAGAAGGTCAGAATCTTGGTTTTTAAGTTTCCTTATGATCTGTACATCTTTTTTACCTTCTTGATCAAGCTGTTGTCTCTTCTTATCGCCTCGCGGTTACTTACTCGAACAAGGTGATATATTTTAAGGATTCTACTCCGAGCCAAATTGTTCTTATTTATCTCTGTAAAATTATCTGGCTCTAACATGGTTTAATGTTATAGAATGAGCCACCATACAGAAATTTTCAA
>NW_027467712.1:4381650-4384150 GCF_046742065.1 Oratosquilla oratoria
CATCTCCTGGATGACGAGTCATCCCTGCACCTTGTCCACTGCCCTGGGTCAGAGACAGTGTCGCAAGACACAGCACATCCACAGCAAGGCCGCTTCATTAAATCGGCGACCCCCCTCTCCATCCCCCCATGTATAAAAGGAGAAGAGGGGGAGAAATCCCTTCGGGCTGCGTCAAATTTTGCTCACACATACTACCTCACCCCCCATCCCCCCGTCCATTCCACCTCATGCATCACAACATCATCCATATACAACCATTCTCCATTCACCCCTGTCTACTGTCGTTCCTCAACAGACATTCCCCTCTTCTCCAAAGCCCCCTTCACCCCATCCATCCACCTCATCCTAGGACGTCCCCTCATGTTCACTCCCTCCACATCTGCCTTCCACACCTCTTTTACTAGTCTTTCTTCACTCATTCTTTCCATGTGTCCAAACCATCCTAATACTCTTTCATCAACCCTATCTCCCAACTCCCTTTCCACCCCTGTTCTCCTCCTCACCTCTTCATTCCTCACTCTATCTACCCTAGTAACCCCCATCATACTTCTCAGACACCTCATCTCAAACACATTCAAACTCCTTCTCTCTTCCTCTGTTTTGTTCCATGTTTCTGCACCATACAGTGCTGTTGGCACAATCACTCCTTCATACAGTCTCCTCTTAGCATCCATTCCCAAATGTCTACACCTCATTACACTCTTCAATCCACCAAAGCATTTACTCGCTTCTCTCAATCTACATTCTACCTCCACCTTCACTCCACCTTTTCCTGCCACATTTGCACCAAAAGTATCTAAAACTATCCACTTCCTCCAGTCGCTCTCCCTTAATGCTCACTTCCAGTCTACTGCCACTTTCACCCCTTGTACATCTCATCACCTTACTTTTACTCACATTTATCTTTAGCTTTCTTCTATCACATACTCACCCAAACTCTGGCACTAACTTCCTCAATCCCTCCTCCGATCCTGCCACAAGTGCAGTGTCATCCGCAAACAACAGCTGGCTCACCTCCCACTTTTCTCCATTTTCTTTAACCATCTCCAATCCCTGACCCACTACCCTTGCATTTACCTCTCGCACTGCCCCGTCCATGTATAAGTTGAACAGCCAGGGCGACATAACGCATCCTTGACGAAGTCCCACCTTTACCTCGAACCACTCACTCTCTCCATTTCTAATCCTGACACAAGCTCTACTACTCTCATAAAAACTCTTGACAGCTCCTAGAAGCTTTCCTCCTATCCCATATATCTGCATAACCTCCCACAGTGCCTTTCTGTCTACCCTATCATAAGCCTTTTCCAGATCCATATAAGCCAAAAAAAAAGAAAAAAAAATCCTTCTCCTTTCCTATAGCTTTCTCACATATTTGTCTTACCACAAATATCTGATCTACACAACCTCTATCCGTCCTAAATCCACACTGTTCCTCACCAATTCCCTCTGTTCCTCTCCTAATCCTCTCAATCAAGATCCTCCCATAAGCTTTCCCAATTACACTTAATAAGCTAATCCCTCTGAAACTACTACATTCACACTTGTCCCCTTTTCCCTTGTAAAGTGGAATTATACAGGCACTCCTCCAGTCCTCCGGCAGTCTACCCTTTCTCCAGCAAACATTAGATAACCTCACCAGCCAGTCCACCATCACTGTACCTCCTTTTTTTTTTTTTTTAGACATTCTGCATGGCATCCATCCAGACCAGGTGCCTTACCTGCTTTCATCATCTTAACAACTGCCTTCACTTCATCCTTCCTTATTTCTCCTCCATTTTTCTCACTCATCACGGTCATTTTCTTAGCATTTCCCACTGCAACTATCTTTCCCTCCCTATCCTCCTTCACATTTAGCAACTCCCTAAAATATTCTGCCCATCTTCCCCTTACTGCCTTCTCTTCCATTATCATATCTCCATCTGCACCTTTTACCTTTTCTTCTCTACTTGATTCGCCTCCTCTTCCTCTCTTAATTTCTTTCCAAAGAGGGAGTCACAAAGTGTGCAAGGATGGTCTGTGGAACAAGAAGGATGGGAGGAAATAGAAGGAAGGGTAGTGAATAGTGGGATGAGGAAACAAAGAAGGTTGTAGAAGAGAAGAGGCGAGCTTTCACAGATTGGTTACAAAATAGGACGAGGGAGTCATATGAGAGGTACAAAGAAAAGAAAAGAGAAGTAAAGTAAAAGGTAAAAGAGGCAAAGAGGACAGCAGATGTGAAGTGGGGTAAGAGTATGACAGAAATTTTTGAAAGTAGTAAAAAGATGTTTTGGGTGGTAATAGTTCAATTGAAACAGTCTCTGCTATTTGTAGTCTGCGGTGATCATTTGTTCGTTAAATGACTGAAGTATTATTTTTGTTTCACAGTAAACAATGATTAAAAAAAGGTCTTCCACAATTTTGAGCGATCAGCTACACAAATCGTCAAAACGTCAAATTGTCATAGCTAGCCAATTTAACAAGACAATAGCTTTCATATTTTCTGTAAAATACTTACTTA
>NW_027467712.1:4394150-4401650 GCF_046742065.1 Oratosquilla oratoria
ATATATAAAAAATATATATATATATATATACATATATGTGTGTGTGTGTGTGTGTGTGTGTGTGTGTGTGTGTGTGTGTGTGTGTGTGTTTCTGTTTGTGTATAAGCATTTATACACATTTGGTAGTAGACTATACGCGCGTGTATAGCTTTACTATCACAGTCCCCGAAGTTAATTCTGCAGGAGATCACAGATTCCGGACCTGACCTGACCTGCGGAAGACTCCCGTCGCGCAACGAATCTGGGGCTTGCTTAGTTCCCTTCCTCCCTCTCGACCGCTCGACCAGCGGCTACCTTCCTTTTCTACCTGTCAATTCTTGAGTTCCGTCCCTCGTCTCTCCTAGACCCTTTCTACATTGGGATTCAGGGTTGACCATCTATCAATCACCCTTTTCCACTGGTGGACCCACGGCTGTCCGTTTTTTGCGGTCCTTTTATTAACGTTCCATGTCACCTGTGCAGTTGCTCACTTGACTTCAATTTGGCTGGTCATACACCTTATGTCCAGACTAGTTCTTATTTGTTACTGCAGTGGTTAGCACCTGTTCTTGTGCTCCATGTACAATATTTCTAACCTTATGTCTCAATCAGGAGTCTCTCAGCATAGAAAGCGAGTAACGCCAAACAAATGTAATATTCAACTTCTGACCAATTAAAAAGAAAATAGCAAATATCATGTAAAATGGATGGTGGGAGACTTAAGGAAGGCTAAAAATATTTTATCATGAATTGAGATTTATGCAAAATTATAGTGTACAGCAAACATTATACAGGAACAAGATGTATAATTTATATGTATATATATATATATATATATATATATATATATATATATATATATATATATGTGTGTGTGTGTGTGTGTGTGTGTGTGTATCTAGAAAATAAAAACAAGTGAATGAGAAAAGCATAGCAGAAAAAAACAAAAAAACAAAACAAAACAGGGAAACGGGATTCGATTTAAAGGTTTGTCAGTGTGACATAATTGGTATTGCTGAAGGACAGGGAAAGCATACTCGTACATGAATAATGAAGGTGATATTGTGCTATGTGGTGATGGTGATGATGATGATGATGATGATGATGATGATGATGATGATGATGATGATGATGATGATGATGATGATGATGATGATGATGATGATGATGATGATGATGATGATGATGATGATGGTGATGATGGTGATGATGGTGATGATGATGATGATGATGATGATGATGATGATGATGATGATGATGATGATGATGATGATGATGATGATGATGATGATGATGATGATGATGATGATGATGATGATGATTACAAAGGATTACAAAGGCGGAGCATGCCGACAGGAGACCTTTTGATCCATATCTAGGTCGAATGCAAAAAAAAAAAAAAAATCATATTAATAATAAAATAATAAATAAAAACTATGATAATGTAAATAACAAATAAAATACATAAATAAATGCATAGGTATAGTTAAAATAATAAACAAACAGGTAAATAGTAAATAATAAATTGACATATAACTAATAATAAATGAAAATCAGACAGACAAATGACAACAAAACAAAAACAAATAATATAAGATAAATTATAATCATTACAGCATCTTACTTAGGTATTTATCTAAATGATTCTTAAAGCTTCGAACTGAACTACATTGCACTACCTGTGCAGGAAGTTTATTCCATTCATTAACTACACGGTTGGCAAAGTTGTTTCTACCTACTTCCAAATTGAATCTATTTCCGGACAGTTTGAGACCATTGTTTCTTGTCTGATTCTCATTCAATGTGAAAATTTGGTCACTTTTGATGTTGTCAATTCCCTTTAAAATCTTAAAGACCTGTATCAAGTCACCTCTGAGTCTACGCTTTTTTAGGGAAAACAGATTCATATGCTTTAGTCGATTTTCGTATGATTTATTTTTGATATTTGGAATCAGTTTTGTGGCTCGCCGTTGTACTTTTTCCAGTCTGTCAATGTCTTTAATGAGATTCGGTGACCATACGGAAACAGCATATTCCAAATGTGGACGAACTAACGGTTTATATAGCTTGTTAATGAGAGATGAACCTTTGAAGTCAAAAGATCGCGCCATCAGCCCAAGAATCATATTTGCTTTCTCAGAGGCTGAGATACATTGCTTGGATGATTTGAGATCGTTACTTATAATTACGCCGAGATCTTTTTCACTATCCACGTTTATCAACGAATTTCCAAATAACTTGTAATCATACTTACTGTTATTTCTACCTATGTGCATTACCTTGCATTTACTTGTGTCAAATTTCATTAGCCACTTTTCAGACCATTGCTGTAATTGATGTAAATCTTCTTGAATATCTAATTGGTTTGAGTGATCATTTGCCACTCCGCACAGTTTTGTATCATCAGCAAATTTGGAGACAGTAGATTTTAGTCCATGGTCTATATCATTTATATATACTATGATGATGATGATGACGTACACACACACACACACACACACACACACACACACACACACACACACACACACACACACACACACACACACACACACACACACACACACACACACACACACACACACACACACACACACACACACACACACACACACACACACACACACACACACACACACACACACACACACACACACACACACACACACACACACACACACACTTTTGAAAAGTTCCTATAATACCCTGTCTATCCCAAGAAAATTTTAACTTTTTTTTTTCTATATTGTCCGGAACTGGATAGTTCTTTACTGCTTCTACCTTTGAATTTACTATACTAAGTCCATGTCTGTCTATTTTATGTCCCAAATAAATGACACTGTCCTACAAAAACTTCCATTTTTAAATTTTTATTTTCAATCATGCTTCAACTAATCTTGAGAATAAGGAATCTAATTTGTTAATGTGCTCAGTCGCTGTTTGGGTTACTATTAAAATATCACCTAGAAATACACTGGCAGTGTTTCCTAACAACCCATCTTGAACTGTATTCATTAATCTCATATAAGGTAAATAACTATTACTTAACCCAAAAAGGCATTCGCTTGAACGCATAGTGCCCTTTGTTGTAGAAAATACTCTATAATCTTGTGAATCTTTATGCAATTCGATCTGCCAGAATGCAGATTTGATATCTATAGTGCTGTCCATGGTTCCCAAACCACGAAGTATATCTGCTATTACCGGTAACGGTAATCTGTCAGGTATAGTCTGTTTATTCAACTCACTATAGTCAATAAATGGACGCATAGTACCACCTGATTTTGGCAGCAGAATCAAGAGGAACTTCCATTCTCCTTCACTAGGTTCAATAATATCCTGCGATAATATTTCAGTGATCAATTTATCTACAATGACTAGCTTTGAATATGGCTTTAATTTTATATGAATTTCAAAATAATTGTTTGCCCAGGGTGTCCCTCGGCAAAGAAATTGCTTTATTGTGCTTCAAAAGCAATGTAATTAAACTTTCATCCAGCTCAGGACAACTAGTGAGCTCTGGTTGACTCTTATATTTCTCTCCCAAATCTGTTTCTTCCTGAACTGAACAGATTGATGAAATTGGAATTTCATCTCAGTCCCCTCATTTAAAATTCTAATGGGTTTTGTACAGATATGAAAGCATCCAATTTGTGTACCTTTATTCAAAGTACTAATTTGTGTACCTTTATTCAAAGTACTAATCACTAATATTTCTACCTTGTTCTTGTATATCTTATAAAATTTCGAGTCCAATTTCAAACCTTTTATCCTAATTGATTCTAGGATGGTTAAAATTTCAACTGGATTTCTATTCTGTTAATTGCTCTGGGGTGTAATAACGTCGAATTTATTACGCCTACTTCCTCAATTAGCAAAGCTTCATTTGGAGTTGATAAATTCTGAGTAATTTCTGGGATTTCTTGAACACCTGAGTTGGGTTTACTGTATGATACTTTGTTTTCTGTTTGTATCTGTTATTGAATGGACAGCTCTGCTCCACTATCATCCAATCTAGTATTGTTATCTTCCCCGTCTATTTCCATAGGCTCTCTTATCACAGATACTGATTCTATGTCTGGTTGATTTAAAAATGTACTTAACTGTGATTTTACTAAGATCCCTAACTCAGCAGGACATATGATCATCCCCTCTTTTCTCATAATTGAAAGTCTTATCAACAAAGCTCTTGGGAAAACAGATTTTTTTTACAACTGTCACTGGAATGTGCAAGTGCTCATTTCTATACAAAAATTATATCTACTTCTGTCTTACGTAATGTTTTAACTGACTTCTTGTTACACCTTGTAATGAGTAATGGATTAGCTCCAATTATTTCACTCCCGGTTTCAATTGGTTTAAAACTTTGCTAGTTATAATATTGACTACAGATCCCTTATCATGAATCTGTTTTCCCTAAAAAAGCGTAGACTCAGAGGTGACTTGATACAGGTCTTTAAGATTTTAAAGGGAATTGACAACATCAAAAGTGACCAAATTTTCACATTGAATGAGAATCAGACAAGAAACAATGGTCTCAAACTGTCCGGAAATAGATTCAATTTGGAAGTAGGTAGAAACAACTTGACCAACCGTGTAGTTAATGAATGGAATAAACTTCCTTCAACGGCTGTGCAATGTAGTTCAGTTCGAAGCTTTAAGAATCATTTAGATAAATACCTAAGTAAGATGCTGTAATGATTATAATTTATCTTATATTATTTGTTTTTGTTTTGTTATGATTTGTCTGTCTGATTTTCATTTATTATTAGTTATATGTCAATTTATAATCATTTACTATTTACCTTTTTGTTTGTTATTCAACTATACCTATGCATTTATTTATGTATTTTATTTGTTATTTTTACATTATTATAGTTTTAATTGATTATTAATGTTTTTTTTTTTTTTTTTTTTTTTTTTTTTTTGCATCCGACCTAGATATGGATCAAAAGGTCTCCTGTCGGCATGCTCCGCCTTTGTAATCCTTTGTAATATTTGAATAGATTACTGAAAACTCGACCCGTAATGAGAGGTCCTACTGAAGTCCTTCCAATTGTTATAGTCAATCTACAATTGTCTTTGGTGTTGGTGTTTCCTTTCACACTCCTATCACTCTTGTCCCAAACACAATACTGTCTATTTGTGTTTCTATGGTTAGCTCTGTAGTGTTGCTTTCTTTTGTGTCTGGGGTTTTTCCTCTTGTTTCTGGGTGAATATCATAATTTGGCATTGTTCTACAATCCTTTGTTCTATGCTCTACTCTGGTGATACAAACAGAAAAGTGGGTTCCTACAATGATATTCATCAAGACCCTCATATTTGCAGTTCCTACATATAGTCTCATAATAACATTCTTGTGCTTTATGCCCCCAAATGTTACAACTAAAAAACTAAAATCTAGCATTCCTTGACGTGCATCTAACTCTATGTTTAGATCCCCTGTTTCTGTAGTGTCTCCTATAGTTCCTAGTTTCTCTCTGCTGATGCATTTTCACTGTCATGACATATGGACTAATTGCTTTATATACACAATAACCTTGTGGAAGGTAATCTATCTCCCCTAAGTCCAGGTTTTGTGTCTATGTCTTTATACAGCTTTTCTGCAGTTATTTCATCACAATTATGTAACAATAGTGCAATTGCTATTAATTTAGAAACTTGAGAAACTTTTATCCTGTCACTAGATCATTCTGCCCAATCTGAGTTCTTTAACATAGAAATCATGTCCTTAGACCATCTGTCTAATTTTGTTAAATATTCTGTATCAATTTCACTTGTTTTTACTTTCTTTATCATTCTAACCAAAGACCTGATAGGATCCTGATCATACTTTAGCTTAGAATGTTTAGAAAATATATATCTTTAATAATCTTCATACCTGGTTATATCTTTCGTTTGCTGGAAATCTATTATAAGCCTAGCCCTACCCTTCTCAGGATCTACATTACCTTTTATTATTCTTTTTCTTTTTATCACTATGAAGAGATTTATCGGGTTCCCAACATTATGTGTGTGTGTGTGTGTGTGTGTGTGTGTGTGTGTGTGTGTGTGTGTGTGTGTGTGTGTGTGTGTGTGTGTGTGTGTGTGTGTGTGTGTGTGTGTGTGTGTGTGCGTGTGTGTGTTTGTGTGTGTGCATGTATATATATATATATATATATATATATATACATATATATATATATATACATGTGTGTGTGTGTGTGTGTACATGTGTTTTTTGTTTTTGTTTGTGTACACGAATACACAATTGTTATTATATGTGTGTGCATAAGTGCACAATTTGCGTGTGGTAGTGTCTGTACCATGCCCCTATATTTTCATATACTCTCAATTAAATATTTCTGATTGTAGTATAAAGGAATAAGCAACGCTCTTTTTGGCTCGGGTTATTTCTGTTCAATATCTCATAACACGGCTCAAATTTATGTATATGCATCATAATCTCCATCCTTGTATCTTATATTTAAATTCAAATTAATGTATTGTTTGAGCTTGAGTTATATTAACTAATAAGCTATTCCATTTTGATGCATCTATATGGAAAACTGTGTATCTTCACGTCTATTAGGCCAGCGATCTTCTTGAATTTGTCCCCATGAGCTCTCCTAAGGTCCTCCATTCCTTAATCAAGAGGTCTGCTCTGTCAATGGAATCTATCCCATTTAGGGATCTGAATATATGAATCAAATTACCTCTTTCTCCTCGATCTCACAAAGTTGGTAGTGCCAATGCTTTTAGTTTTTTCTCTACATATGCTTTATTTTGCCATGCTGAGGAACACTTTGGTTTCTGCTTTATATATTCTATTCAATCTTTCTTGCTCATAGCTTTCTCTATTTGGGTACTATACCACTGACGCACATTCCAGTATTGGACGGATTAAGGCTTTGATGAGCTTTTTCATAATCTTTTCATCCATATAGTGAAAAACTACTTAATTCTTTTGCAGCAGTTCGTAATTGTCTCTCAGTATCTTGTTGATATCGTTTAGGTGACATATTGCTTTTTATCGACACTCCCAAACCTTTCTCATCTTCCCAAGGGATAGTTTAAGGGTGGTCTTTCGCCGCCATTACTCATTTCTAGTGTTTTACATTTTTTGACAATGAAATTAATTTCCTATTCTTGGCCCATGCGAAAATACTGTCTACATCATTTTCCAATAGTATACAGTTCTTGATTTTCAATCTTTTCATGATTTTTATATCATCCGCAAACAGGAGTTTGTATGTGCGTGCGAGCAATAACAAAGAAAACAAAATTACTTAGTTGGTGAATAAAATTTTGATATACAATATATCTCATATATATTAATCTTGAAAAGATATTTTTTCTAGTAACGAAATGAAGGCTAGAATAATGGCGGGCCATAACTTGGTCCAATATCCATGCTTGTCGTGTGGAAATTTAATAGTCTGAGCCAACTGAACATTTAGTAAAATGGAAAGCGGGAAGATTATCCCCGTGTGACGTCATAAGTCTTGACGCACGTGACGGGTCACGTTGGGGGAGGGAAGA
>NW_027467712.1:4416650-4419150 GCF_046742065.1 Oratosquilla oratoria
CAGCTGAACAAATCGTCTTCAGCCAGAAATATATACATATATATATATATATATATATATATATATATATATATATATATATATATATATATATATATATATATATATGAAGTAAAGACATGCTGGATTAAACGCTTCATAAGTGCGGTAGGTTAAAGAAAAAATCTAATTTCTGTTGGGATGCAACTTTGAAGACTACACATGTATATCCTTCACTGTAGGATCACTTGCGTAACCTCTTCACTACAGAAAGGCTATTTTGCAGATTTCATTCTAGCCAATGCACAGAGGTGATTCTATTCAACTGGGTCGAAGTCAGACTCGGTAAACGTCTCAACTGGCCTCGACCTTATTTGTCGAATGCTCCGCAGTTGACCTAAACATGGCTGGCGAGAATGAAGCATAACACAAGATGTCTTTGTCATTCTGAGGATAAACCCCTCATTACCAAGGGGGCGGCACAGAGACGAGTAGAATAGTCTGCGTAACACGAACATTGCCACATCGTAAATATGAAATTCATTGAGATAAACATAACTCCCTTGCTATCGAGAGGGTACTAAAAAAAAAAAAAAAAAAAAAAAAGAGAGTGGCGGCCAGAATAAGGAGAAACATTTCCTTCAACAAGAAAAGTTTCCAGAAAGGAGAAAACCTCGTAGGGCGACGACAACAAGCGTGAACGAAGGAGCCATGAAGAAAACCGGTAACCCAGGCGGGGATAAACAGGTAAACTTAGAATAAAAATGTTAAAAAAGTTAAAAGAGTGAAACACAAAGCCAACGCGGAAAGGAGGAAGAAGAAAAAGAAGAAGAACGCGAAGAAGAAGAAGAAGAAGAAGAAGAAGAAGAAGAAGAAGAAGAAGAAGAAGAAGAAGAAGAAGAAGAAGAAGAAGAAGAAGAAGAAGAAGAAGAAGAAGAAGAAGAAGAAGAAGAAGAAGAAGAAGAAGAAGAAGGAGAAGGAGAAGAAGAAGAGGAAGAAGAAGAACGCGAAGAACGCGAAGAAGAAGAAGAAGAAGAAGAAGAACGCGAAGAAGAAGAAGAAGAAGAAGAAGAAGAAGAAGAAGAAGAAGAAGAAGAAGAAGAAGAAGAAGAAGAAGAAGAAGAAGAAGAAGAAGAAGAAGAAGAACGCGAAGAAGAAGAAGAAGAAGAACGCGAAGAAGAAGAAAAAGAAGAAGAAGAAGAAGAACGCGAAGAAGAAGAAGAACGCGAAGAAGAAGAAGAAGAAGAAGAACGCGAAGAAGAAGAACGCGAAGAAGAAGAAGAAGAACGCGAAGAAGAAGAAGAAGAACGCGAAGAAGAAGAAGAAGAAGAAGAAGAAGAAGAAGAAGAAGAACGCGAAGAAGAAGAAGAAGAAGAAGAACGCGAAGAAGAAGAAGAAGAAGAAGAAGAAGAAGAAGAAGAACGCGAAGAAGAAGAAGAAGAAGAAGAAGAAGAAGAAGAAGAAGAAGAAGAAGAAGAAGAAGAAGAAAGAAGAAGAAGAAGAAGAAGAAGAAGAAGAACGCGAAGAAGAAGAAGAAGAAGAAGAAGAAGAAGAAGAAGAAGAAGAAGAAGAAGAAGAAGAAGAAGAACGCGAAGAAGAAGAAGAAGAAGAAGAAGAAGAAGAAGAAGAACGCGAAGAAGAAGAAGAAGAAAAAGAAGAAGAAGAAGAAGAAAAAGAAGAAGAAGAAGAAGAAGAAGAAGAAGAAGAACGCGAAGAAGAAAAAGAAGAAGAAGAAGAAGAAGAAGAAGAAGAAGAAGAACGCAAAGAAGAAGAAGAACGCAAAGAAGAAGAAGAAGAACGCGAAGAAGAAGAAGAAGAACGCGAAGAAGAAGAAGAAGAAGAAGAAGAAGAAGAAGAAGAAGAAGAAGAAGAAGAAGAAGAAGAAGAAGAAGAAGAAGAAGAAGAAGAAGAACGCGAAGAAGAAGAACGCGAAGAAGAAGAAGAAGAAGAAGAAGAAGAAGAAGAAGAAGAAGAAGAAGAAGAAGAAGAAGAAGAAGAAGAAGAAGAAGACCATGAAGAAAACAAATGAGGGAATGGATGACATTTTTAAGGTCGAATAAAAACGTCCAAGTAAAAAGATAGGGAAAGGGAAAATGAAAACAAAGAACTAAAGTGAGTGAAAGTAATATAGTTGCGAAAAGAAAATGTAATAAGGACATTGAAAGTTAGATTCCAGGTCCTTTATATATTTTGTATTAGCAAACGTCTATTTTGTTCAGCTGATTATAAATTGTTTATGCCTCTAGAGTATGATCTTTACGCAAGTGAAACCGTGAGGGTTTGCCTCGTAATGTTTACAAATCTATCATTGATTAACAACTACTCAGCAACACTTTCAAGGCGAAGATACCGAAAAATATGGAGAATCAAAATGAAGCTTTTAGAAATTCCTTTTTACATAAAAAAAGCGGAGGTGCAAAAGCATAAACGGGAGACTGGGAGGAGACAAAACGTAAAGAAAGGAAGGGAGAGGGAAGAAGGGAAGGAGATTAGAGAGGGAACGAAAGGTAGGAAGGGAGGT
>NW_027467712.1:4426650-4441650 GCF_046742065.1 Oratosquilla oratoria
CACCTACACAATGATACGACGCCCCGCGGTCACAGAAAAAAAAAAAAAGTAGGTCGGCCTCTATGCATCACGGCTCCCCCACCCCCACTCCATCCCGTGTACCAACCCCTTCTTCCTCTCCGATCCTGCAACGGGCATGCGCCTCTTGATCGACACGGGTGCCGCCCGGTCCCTCCTACCACCCTCACGTTCGAGGCAGCCCCATCAACCAGCATCGAACGTCCAACTCAACGCAGCCGGCAGTACTCCGATATCAACATACGGCCCCAAATACCTCGAGATCAGCATCGGTGGGCGCACGTTTGGATGGGTCTTCATAGTGGTAGACATCACCTTCCCTCCTCTAGGAGCAGATTTCCTTGCCCACTACCAGCTCCTCCTCGAAGTCGCCAGATGTCAGCTCACCACCACACTCATCGCTACCACGCTCACTGAATTCGCCTTTTAGATAGTCGAGGTGACAGACAGCGTCTCACACCACTGCAACACCTACCCCGATGTCTTCAAGCCCGAACTCCGGGAACAGTCACAGACCCCTGCGAAACACGGAATCTATCACCGCATAAGAACATTAAGGTCCCCGGTGTTCTCCAAGTTTCGTCGCTCGGCTCCGGACAAACTTGCTGCAGCAAACCAAACCTTCGCCGAGTTGGAGCGACTGGGTATCTGCCAGAAGGTGCCAAGCCCCTGGTCTTCACCACTCCACATCGTGATAAAGAAGGATGGTTCTCTCCGCCCCTGCGGGGACTATAGGCGTATCAACAATAAAACAGAGCCAGACCATTACCCACTGCCCAACATCGCGGATATCATATCTTTCCTTCACGGTGCAAAAATCTTTTCAAAAGTGGACCCGGAAGACATCCCAAAAACTGCTGTAACCACGCCCTTTGGCATATTCACATTTAATTACAGCTGTTTTGGCCTTTCGAAACTCTACCGCCACCTTTTAACGAATGATGGACGACAACCTAGGCGATTTACCTTTCTGAGCCTGCTACATTGATGACATTCTCATTTTTTCATCATCTAAAGAGGAACACTTTCATCACCTCTTCGAAGTCCTGGGCCATCTTCAGCAGAACGGCCTGGTGGTACGTTACGACAAGTGTGTATTCAGCTCCAGAGAGGTGGCATTCCAAGGACGCCACCTCACCCCTGCAGGCGTTTCACCTCTACCAGACAAGGTGGCCACCATACGAAAATTCCCTACACCCACCACAGTCAAGGCCTTCCAGGAATTCGTGGGTATGGTCAGTTATTGTCACCGGTTCCTGCCCGTGATCGTGAATGCGGCAACCATGAAACCACTGTACGAAGTCCTAGCAGGAAAACCCAAGGACCTTATGTGGAGCCCCCTCAAGCAGAGGCCTTCCAGAAAGCAAAAAACGCCGTCGCCGCAGAATCCCTCCTCACTTCTCCAATCCCCAGGAAGCCTCTCTGTAACCATTACTAACCATAGCGAGACTCCCCCTCTTGCTTACCTTGCATTTCCCAGGACATACATCTAACGCAGCACATTTCAAGACAAACAAGATATAGATACCAAATGTCACCAGACTAACCTATTGAAATAATTTATTATAACTGCCCTATTATATTACCCATAAACTAACATATATATAATATACCTAACAACATCCACCAACTATAGGAATAACCCTCATATAAAAAACTGACCCCAATGCATAGAATAGCGAGACTAACGCCTTTAGTTACAACAACCCACTAACCCCCTATATAACCTATTACACCTATGTCATGAACGCCAGAGCGGGGTAGGTCAAGAGCCTACCGGCCAGAGCTAGGCAGACCGAGAGGCTGCCAGCCAGTTGTGCCCTAGGTCAAGGCCTGGCACATATTGTTATTCGCCCACAGGGCCCATTTGTACCTTATATTATTTGTAACCAGATTGCCTTCATTGTTAGTAAATAGAAGAAAACTCCCGTTTTGGAGTTTATCTTGCCCGCATTAAGTCCTCCTTATGTAACCACAACCATTTATCGGTTACACTGGCGGCAGCGGTGCACCCACGCTCTGAATAGAAGCGCCGTGCTCCGCTACACAACCATTTATCGGTTACACTCTCATCGTCACTACATATGCCAATAACATCGCCATTGAAGCCGTTCTGGAACAAGTCATTGAGGAACAGTCACGCCCTTTGAGCTTCTTCCGCCGCAAACTCATCAAGGCTGAAAAGAACTACTCTACCTTCGACAGAAAACTTCTCGCCGTCCACCAAGCCGTCCGCCATTTCCTTGAGGGTGCAACATTCTCCATCCAGACCGACCACATGCCCTTAGTTCACGTCTTTACCAGACAAGCGGACACCTGGTCCACACGACAATTCCACCAACTCTCAGCTATCGCTGAGTTTAACTTGCCAGGCAAGAAAAAACCCGTAGCCGACGCCCTCTCCAGAGTGGAGATAGACGCAGTAGAGCTGGGACTCGACTACGACTACCTCGCCAAGGAGCAAACAACAAAACCCCAAGGCACCAGCAGTGAGAATATCACTCACGGCCCTACAATGGAAGGACATTCTCTGTGACGTCAGCACCGGGCGTCCACACCTATGGATACCAGCATTCCTTCGCCGTCATGCCTTCGGCATCATCCACAACCTGTCACATCTTTCACGACGAGCAACAGTATAGCTGATGTCGCAAAGGTTCGTATGGCACGGCATATCCCGCGACGCGGGAAACTGGGTCCGATCCTGCACATTCTGCCAGAAATCTAAAGTCCACTGAAACACGGAGACGGGCCCTGGGCCCTTCCACCAACCACAGAGACGTTTCGCTCACATCCACGTGGAAATAGTGGGCCCCCTTCCTCCGTAAGCTGGACATCGTTACCTATTCACCATCACAGACCACTATACCAGATGCCCTGAAGCCATTCCAATGCCCAACACCACTTCCACTTCCTGCACAGCAGCCCTGCTCTCCGGATGGATTTCCAGATTCGACATTCCAGAACACATCACGTCCGAACGCGGCACCACTTTCACGTCGCAGTAATGGACATCTCTGAGACAGCTATTGGTCACCTCAGTCCACCACACCACAGCCTATACAACCTGGAGGCTAACTACATGGTGGACCGTTTCCACAGAACCCTCAAAGCACCCCTGATATCACGCTGCAACAACGCTACACTCAGCTATCCTGGGTCCTCCTCGGCCTTCGTACTACCCCGAAAGAAGGCCTCGACGTTTCCCTGGGCGAGATGGTTTACGACAAACCCCTCGTGGTACCCGGCGAATTCTTCCCCGACGCCCATACGAACAACGACATCAGCCGCCTACGAGGTATCATCAAGAATTCGTCCCACGCAAACAAACTTACAAGTCACCAGAGCACTGGTACGTCCCCCGAGATCTCCACACATCAGATCATGTTTTTCTCCGCACTGACGCTCACAAGCCACCTCTCATCTCACCCTACTCCGGCCCCTGTTAAGTTGTCCAGAGAAAGAAGAAAGCGTTCCTGCTACGCATTAAAGGCCACAACGACTGGGTCTCCATCAAATACCTAAAACCAGCGTACCTACAAGACGACGACCCACCTCCGGTCTGATTATCCAGGACGGGTTGTCCCCTCTCGTACACAACGGAACATTTTCGCTGAGGGGGGAATATTGTGGCGTCCACATCACAAGTGACCGCTTTGCCACGCAGGCTGACAGGCTACTGGAACAAGCCACCTCGCCGATATCAGCGACTCTTGTTAGGGACGCACCGGGACTGCAGCCTTCAGGTCACGAGGCGATCGTTGATTGGCAGATCGGACTACCGCGTGATCCCGGAGCACTATATAAGCCACGTCACTTACACAATAGAAATTGAACGGATTGAGACATTCATTCCTTACCACCTTCGATCACTCGACCACGTAGTCCACCTGAGTAGCGTTCTCTACATTATTGTTATTTTTCATGTACTCTAGTCATTAGTCACCACAGCCACCGCCATGACCGTAACTGCTACTATCTCTAATACCACCACTCTTTCCATTTGCATGATCTGCACCGCAACTACAAATATCTCCACCGCTACCATTATCACCACCACCATCACCATCATCGCCATCATCATCACCACCATCACCATCACTATTACCATCACCGTCACCGTCACCATCACCACAAGCATCGCCGTCATTACCATCACCATCCTCATGTCCATCAGCATCATCACTCTCACCGTCATCAGTACCACCAATATCACAATTACCAACGCCACCACAACTATCATGCCACAGCGTTTAACTTCTGAAACCTTCCTGACCTATCCATTAAGTCCATTACAAGTCAGTCGGATACTAGGATCATTACTTTCCGAGCTATTAATTGGTAATGAACACTACCAAAGTCTTAGTTCGACATAGACATGTGACTATCCATCCCTGTTTGCCTGTCCCTGCATTCGTGTGTTAGAGGGATACGAAGGGCTGGAACGTCAAGAGTAGTTGGATAAAAGTCTGGATTAGGGGAGGCGTGGAGGGATGGGGAGGAGGAGGAGGGAGATAAAGGAGAGAGGTAAGACGGGAGAAAGAGAAATGAGAAGAGGAGGAGAGAAAGAAAGCGTGGAGAGGAGGAGAAGGAAGAAGAGTGGATAAGGAAGAGCGGAGGAGGGAGATTTAAAGGAGAAAGATGAGGAGAAGAGAAGAGGACGAGCAGGAGAGGAGGAAGAGAAGAGGAAAAGTGGTGAAGGAAAAAGAAAAGAGGACGAGGAGGAGAGGAAGACAAAGAGGAGAGTGTGTGGATAGGGGGAGGAAGAGATGAGGAGAAGTGGTGAAGGAAAAAGAAAAGAGGACGAGGATGAGAGGAAGACAAAGAGGAGAGTGTGTGGATAAAGGGAGGAAGAGAGAAGGATGAGGAAAAAAAGAAGAGGAGGAAAAGAGGAAGAAAAATGGGGACAAAAGAAGAGGTGAATGGGGGAAGGGAACAAGGAGGAGCGTAGGTGGAGGAGAAGGAACACAAGAGGAGGAAGATAGATGGAGGAGAGGTGTGAGGAGGAGAAGATAACGTGGAAGTAATAAAGACGAAATGGAGATGAGGAAATGAAAAAGGAGGAGGAGAGGAAGGGAAAGATTTTAGAAGGAGGCAGAGTTGGGGTGAGAAAAAGGAGGAATGGAGGAGGAGGAAAGAGGAAGAAAAGGAGAAGGAGAGGGAGAAGAGGGGGAGAGGATAAGAATTGAAAGAATAGAAAAGGAAGAAGAGAGGAAAGAATAAAATAAAGAGGAAGAGAGACGGAGGAGGTGGAGATAAGAAGGAGAGAGGGAAAAGAGAATAAGGAGAAGATGAAGAAGAGAAGTGGATGAGGAAGGGAGGAAAGCAAAGAGGAGAGGAAAAGACAGAAGAGGGGAAGAGAGAAGGATGAGAGGAGGAGCAGGTATGGGAGAGGAAGAGAAGGGGGAAATGCAGAGGAGGGGAAGAGTCGGAAAGGAGGATGAGGAGAGGAGGAGAAAGGGGGAGAAGAGAGAAGAAGAAAAAGAGGAGGGGAATAGGAGGAAAGGGAGAAAAAAAAAGAGAAAAGGAGGAAGGAGAGAAAAACAATAGAGTGCATGGAGGAGTAGAGAAATGATGATGATGATGATGATGATGATGATGATGATGATGATGATGATGATGATGATGATGATGATGATGATGATGATGATGATGATGATGATGATGATGATGATGATGATGATGATGATGATGATGATGATGATGATGATGATGATGATGATGATGATGATGATGATGATGATGATGATGATGATGATGATGATGATGATGATGATGATGATGATGATGATGATGATGATGATGATGATGATGATGATGATGATGATGATGATGATGATGATGATGATGATGATGATGATGATGATGATGATGATGATGATGATGATGATGATGATGATGATGATGATGTTAATAGTAGTCGAGATGGTGGTTATGATTATACTCATGGTAGTGGTCATGGGTCTCTTCATGGTTATGACTATTGTAATGATGGTAGTAGTGGTGACGATTACGTATTGATCATAATGGTAGAGGTGACGTTAGTGGTAGCGTTGATTGTAATCGTCACGGTAGGGGCAATGGTGTTCATGAATAGTGATGGCGGACATTATGGTGTTGGTGATACAATACAATACAATACAATACAGCATATTATGTTAATGACAAGATAGCGAGGTAGGAGAGGCGGACACCGATGGAACGAAGGACATCGATGGAGCAACGAACATATTAGTCCAAGCACCCGAGTTTGAGCCAGCGTGAACTCGTCAAGTCTGCGAAGATCTGGTCCAGCTTCTAGTTACCCGTGAAGCTACGAAGAAGCCTCTGGTTCCACTCCACAACCACCGATTTAGTCGGGTCATCGGGGTTTCAGATGCGATGAGGAAAATTATTCCACTTTTCCTTTATCCTATTGACTGTTGTCCTTGTATTCACGGAATGATAGAGGGTACTTTTTACAAAGAGAATAAGTCTAGAGCTAAAATGTGTGTGTGCGTGTGCAGGTGTATGTATATGTAGATAGAGATAGATCTGCAGATAGTATGGTACAGATGGTGTAGCACCTTCAGTGGAACTGTAATTAGTACGAAGGTGAAGCTCGTGAATGCTTTCAAATCCAAAGATGTAATAGTGATTATGGAACACAGAGTTTGGGATCGGTTGGTGGTGTTCGTGGAAATAGGGAAAGGAATGTGTTGATCTTGACGGTTTAACACATCGGGAAGTTTAGGAGATTTATCCTGAGATGAATAAAATGGTTAAGTTATAGTCAGTTGCTAAAGACTTATATCAGGAATGGGTTAATCTAGTTAGGTTAACATTTTAAAACTGAGTTCTCCATTGGTGAAATAAATGATCTAGCATTAACAAATAAACGCTTAGCATCATCAGCAAGTTGTAACCCCATCAATATGGTGACAGCCTTTATGCATTATGTTCCTATTATGGACAAAAGGTGATTACAGCTGCAGGGGGCAGACTCAAGCCTGAAGGTTGTCTTGATGGACCTTTACCCTTTCAGACCCCAATTAACCTGCTCAGTTGCACAGAATTTTTTTTCTAATCTCAGGAAAATTTATAAGATAGGAAAACCGTATTTAAGGGGTTAAATGCAGTAATGGTTAAGGTATAAATGTAAAGATAGAGACGAAATTAACTTTTCGATTATAGCCTAAGGACACCTTACCTTTGAAAGTGACGGTGACAAAGGTGGTAAGTTACCGTCGTTTTTGGTGGAGGCACTTGGTGTAAAGGAGAAAGAAGACAGAAGAAGAAGAGATTAAGAATATAAGCAAATAGAAGACAACTGAGTGATGAAAAGTCACAAAGTTATAAAGAAAATGGGAGCACGGGGTAAGAAAAAGGAAATGGAGTTGAAGAAAAACAAGGAAGAGGAGGAGGAGGAGGAGGAGGAGGAGGAGAAGGAGGAGGAGGAGGAGGAGGAGGAGGAGGAGGAGGAGGAGGAGGAGGAACTAACACAGAGCTGGGCACAGAAGTGGAAAAGACAAATGGAGATCGGGGACGAGAAGGGTCAGGAGGTAAGGAGGGACAAGGAGAAGGTCGCAAAGGTCCAAAAAACCTCACCCAGAAAGGCAAGGGAGGGAAGAGGAGGGGAAGAGAAGGGAAGGGAGGGAAGGGGGAAGGGAGCGGAAGGTTGGATAGTGGATGGGAGGGGGAAGGAAGGATGGGAGAATCCAGGCAAACCGTACATACACACATATACCAAAGGCTTTTTCCCCCTTACACGAGGGGTAGCCAAAAAGAAAACCTAGAAAAAAAGTGTTCAAATTATATCAGAAAGTCCTACCCCTTTGGCCTGAGTGTTTGATTTTTTTTTTTTTTTTTATCTTAGGTTCTTTCTCTATAGGGAATAATCTATATAATTTTCTTGAAAAAAAAAAAAGCTTTGCAGAAAACCTAGAACATCTTTTCTGCATTATACGCTGTTTTCCAAATAATGTGATGGAAATATTTGTCTTTTTTGTTCCCTAGAGGTATTAATTGAAGTTATTGATATTCATCATATCCATTCATTTTAGTAACCAAAGGAGTCACGTGAAAAGTTAACTGTTATTTGCTACGTAAGGGATTAACGGTAATGACTGCACTGCGGAAAAAAATATTTCATCTTAGCGGGTTAGGGCGTCGTTACTTGCAGCGAAGGTCGAGGTGAGGGCGGTTCGAATCCTGCCACCGGTGAAGTTGAACCAAGGGCATAGTTAATTAAATTCCACGCTACAAAGCCCTCTGTGAGGGGCACCGTCCTAGCCTCCCGATAAGGGGGGAATGTGTGACGTTAAACCATATCTATCACAAGTTCTCCAGCAATAAGATAATTCCCCGAAAGAATCACAATGCGTCTCATCCAAGTTAGGTTTAGGGAGAGAGACAAAGAAAAACGTCAACTTAGAAGACTTCATTTCGCAGCCCCTCGTCCTCTCCTGTCCATCCAGTGCCCGTCATGCCGCAGAAAGCTCTACACCAGAATTGGACTACACAGCCATCTCAGACACCATAAATAGGAGGAAACACAAGAATTGGACCACACAGCCATCTCAAACACCATAAATAGGAGGAAGCACCAGAATTGGACCACACAGCCATCTCAAACACCATAAATAGGAGGAAGCACCAGAATTGGACTGCACAGCCATCTCAGACAGCATAAATAGGAGGAAGCACCAGAATTTGACCACACAGCCATCTCAAACACCATAAATAGGAGGAAGCACCAGAATTGGACTGCACAGCCATCTCAGACACCATAAATAGGAGGAAGCACCAGAATTGGACTGCACAGCCATCTCAAACACCATAAATGGGAGGAAGCACCAGAATTGGACTGCAGAGCCATCTTAGACACCATAAATAGGAGGAAGCACCAGAATTGGACAGCACAGCCATCTTAGACACCATAAATAGGAGGAAGCACCAGAATTGGACAGCACAGCCATCTCAGACACCATAAATAGGAGGATGCACTAGAATCGGACTGCACAGTCATCTCAGACACCATAAATAGGAGGATGCACCGGAATTGGACTGCACAGCCATCTCAGACACCATGAATAGGAGGAAGCACCAGAATTGGACTGCAGAGCCATCTCAGACACCATAAATAGGAGGAAGCACCAGAATTGGACTGCACAGCCATCTCAGACACCATAAATAGGAGGAAGCACCAGAATTGGACTGCACAGCCATCTCAGACACCATAAATAGGAGGAAGCACCAGAATTGGACTGCAGAGCCATCTCAGACACCATAAATAGGAGGATGCACCGGAATTGGACTGCACAGCCATCTCAGACACCATAAATAGGAGGAAGCGTCATGCCCCAGAAAGCTCTACACCAGAATTGGACTGCACAGCCATCTCAGACACCATAAACAGGAGAAAGCATCATGCCCCAGAAACCTCTACACCAGAATTGGACTGCACAGCCATCTCAGACACCACAAATAGGAGGAAGCACCAGAATTGGACTGCAGAGCCATCTCAGACACCATAAATAGGAGGAAGCACCAGAATTGGACTGCACAGCCATCTCAGACACCATAAATAGGAGGAAGCACCAGAATTGGACTGCAGAGCCATCTCAGACACCATAAATAGGAGGATGCACCGGAATTGGACTGCACAGCCATCTCAGACACCATAAATAGGAGGAAGCGTCATGCCCCAGAAAGCTCTACACCAGAATTGGACTGCACAGCCATCTCAGACACCATAAACAGGAGAAAGCATCATGCCCCAGAAAGCAGTATACCAGAATTGGACTGCACAGCCATCTCAGACACCATAAACAGGAGAGAGCATCATGCCCCAGAAAGCTCTACACCAGAATTGGACTGCACAGCCATCTCAGACACCACAAATAGGAGAAAGCGTCATGCCCCAGAAAGCAGTACACCAGAATTGGACTGCACAGCCATCTCAGACACCATAAATAGGAGGAAACGTGGTATCATCGGACTACGATGCACCGCCGACGACAACGAAGAGGAGTCTCTCTCCGTTTAGTCTCTACAGAATACATTTATCAAATTAAGGCAAATGAACTACATCTCTTTTAGGTTAGGTTAAGCGGGTAATGACTCCCTTAGGTTAAGTTTTTGGCTCAGACGGTTTTGCCCAGTTAAAGGAAATCCTGTGTCTATTACAAAGAACAGAGCAGTGAGTTAGCTGCATGTCGAGCGATCGACATCAAATATGGATCGAGTTTTCTAACAGAAACAAGAGAAAGAAGTATTCGGGAGGGGAAGGAGAAGGGAAAGAAGGAAGAGAGGAGGGCGAAGGAATAACCTCAAGAAAGGGGAGACGCGGTAATTGGCGAGGAAGGAAAGCTCGTTCATAAAGGAACCAAGGGATTTCGAGGGCGGGGGGCGGGTGGGGGAGAGGGGGGTGGAAGGGGATGGAAAAGGAGGAGGGGACGGGGGGGGGTAAGGAATCTGACAAGAGAAGAAAGGGAGCTGGAAAGGGTGGGGTTGGGTCAGGGAAACGCGGGAGAAAGAGGAGGAGAAGGAGGAAGAACGAAGGAGGCAGGGAAGAGAGAGTGGAGGGGAAGTTATGGTGGTCTAGAGAGAGATGAGAAGGAGGAAGAACGAAGGAGGTAGGGAAGTGAGAGGGGAGGGCAGGAGGAGGAAGAACGAAGGAGGCAGGGAAGTGAGACGGGAGGTTAAGTTATGGCGGTCTAGAGGGAGATAAGAAGGACGAGTGTGAGGAAAAGGAGTGCTGTGTAAAGAAGACAGGGAATGCAAAGAATGAAGATGGGCAGGAAGAAGGACATACGAGGTGTACGTGTGTGTGTGTGTGTGTGTGTGTGTGTGTGTGTGTGTGTGTGTGTGTGTGTGTGTGTGTGTGTGTGTGTGTGTGTGTGTGTGTGTGTGTGTGTGTGTGTGTGTGTGTGTGTGTGTGTGTGTGTGTGTGTGTGTGTGTGTGTGTGTGTGTGTGTGTGTGTGTGTGTGCGTGTGTGTGTGTATGTGTGTGTGCGCGCGCGCATGTGTATGTATGTGAGCGTGGGTAGGAGTGCAATTTAGCCACCCGGACCATACAGGTCGCTCAGTCTGGGATTAAGTCATCAGTTGAATGAAATAGCTAGGCACCGACATCACAAAGCTGTACTAAATGAATTGGGTTTCACTTTCGAGGAACCCTGAACACCAAACTTTATTCAAGTTTGTTACTGTGCCAAAGGATTAATAGAATCAGTGCCGTATAATGTCAGATATGCATCAAAAGGCTTGGATTTCGCCTAGTGATTTGAACTCTGCTTTATTCCAACAATTACGGAAGAGTGTCATATGGTCTGGCTGTTCAAGCACATGCGGCTAAGGCGATGGCTTTAGTCTCAGCTAAGCAAGTCTTGTTTGTCTTTCACCTATAAGACACATTAGTAACTGCTAAATAAACTAACAGGCTGAGTTAGATTAATATTTACTCAGAACAATTTAGAAACATCAGTAAGGAACAGATGACAGCTATAAAAAAAGCATCCATGAAGTGAATAGAAACTTGAAATATATATCTTGAAGAAACTAATCGTAAAGGTAGGGGAATGGTTCATGAATAAAAAATATAAAGTATTACTGAGATGAGAGAAGCCTATATTGTTACACGCAAACCAAAGCTGTCGAATGATTCTGTCTAGAAAATAGGTTCATTGAGTAGTGTGGCATGTGGTACTGAATGGTCTCAGATTCGCCTAGCTACTAACAGGAGATCCGCTGTTTATCTTGGGTTGCTTATATTCCTGACGTCTAAAAAGTTTTCTTTCGTTGGTGAGAGAATGAATCCAAGAAGCTAACATAGAAATTAATGGGTTAATACACAAAAGCAATGAGAGTGGCCTTGGCCTTATCTAATGGGTTAATACTCAAAGTAATGACAGTGGCCTTGGCCTTAACTAATGGGTTAATACTCAAAGCAATGACAGTGGCCTTGGCCTTAACTAATGGGTTAATACTCAAAGCAATGACAGTGGCCTTGGCCTTAAGTAATGGGTTAATACTCAAAGCAATGACAGTGGCCTTGGTCTTTATATAAGGTTATCATGTCTATGTAGGAAAAATGGAAGAGAAAGTCTCTCATTTTTTTTTCAATTTTCTAATGACTGACTGTAACTAATCAGCTGGTAATTCAATTTGCTACCGTGACGTGTCGTACCTATAATTCATGAAAGACCCGCCTCGATCCTCAACGGCTACTGGTGACTACCGCTTGCCCTAGCTATCCAAGTTCATAGGGCGAAGTTGATGGCTTTGGCTACATTTAAACCTAGAACCTTATTTTTTCACAGCACCGAGAAATAGTGTGTTAAAAGGATAAAATAAAATAGGATATAGTTGAAAAAATGCAAAGGTTGAGTTTTGGATGGAACATTCTGTACACAAAAAGCCGATGAAAGGGAATATTTTGATGGAGGTAACTTTGGAGTGGAGGGAGGAAGGGTGGCAAAGAGGGAGTGACGATGGAGCGAGAGTCTTAGTGTTGGAGGACGAAAGGCGCTGGCGATCGTTGTTGGGTTAAGTTCTGCCTAAGGAAACAAACCCACGTCGAAGACGGAAAGCTCGGGAGAGTCTGCGGTAATGAAAGGAAAACAGTCCGAAGAAAAGAGAGGAGACATTCCAAGGAGGAGGAAGGGTAAGGCTTGGGGATTCGGGGGAGAAGGGGATGGTATAGAAGCGAGGGAAGGTGTGAGTAGTGGGAATGGAGATTCTGAGGGAGTGAGGCAGGGGATGGTATAGAAGCGAGGGAAGGTGTGAGTAGTGTCGAGGGAATGGAGATTCTGAGGGAATGAGGCAGGGGATGGTATAGAAGCGAGGGAAGGTGTGAGTAGTGTCAAGGGAATGGAGATTCTGTGGGAGTGAGGCAGGGGATGGTATAGAGGTGAGGGAAGGTGGGAGTAGTGTCAAGGGAATGGAGATTCTGAGGGAGTGAGGCAGGGGATGGTATAGAAGTGAGGGACGGTGTGAGTAGTGTCGAAGGAAAGAAGATTGTGAGGGAGTGAGGCAGGAAGAAGGTTAAAGAAAAGGGAAGACTGAGGAATAGGAGGAGAAGACGAAGTATGGGAAGAGGTCGAACGAATGGGGATTGGGGGAGAAGGGGATGGTATAGAAGCGAGGAAGGTGTGAGAAGTGTCGAAGGAATGGAGATTCTGAGGGAGTGAGACAGGAGGGAGGTTAAAGGAAAGGGAGGCTGAGGAATAGGATGAGAGGACGAAGGATGGGAAGAGGTCGAACGAATGGGGATTGGTGGAGAAGGAGATGGTATAGAAGCGAGGGAAGGTGAGAGATGTGTTGAGGGGAATGGAGATTCTGAGGGAATGAGGCAGGAAGGAGGTTAAAGGAAAGGGGGGACTGAGGAATAGGAGGAGAGGACGAAGGATAGGAAGAGGTCGAACGAATGGGGATTGGGGTAGAAGGAGATGGTATAGAAGCGAGGGAAGGTGAGAGATGTGTTGAGGGGAATGGAGATTCTGAGGGAATGAGGCAGGGAGGAGGTTAAAGGAAAGGGGAGGCTGAGGAATAGGAGAAGACGAAGGATAGGAAGAGGTCGAACAAATGGGGATTGGGGTAGAAGGAGATGGTATAGAAGCGAGGGAAGGTGAGAGATGTGTTGAGGGGAATGGAGATTCTGAGGGAATGAGGCAGGAAGGAGGTTAAAGGAAAGGGGAGGCTGAGGAATAGGAGGAGAGGACGAAGGATGGGAAGAGGTCGAACGAATGGGGATTGGGGTAGAAGGAGATGGTATAGAAGCGAGGGAAGGTGAGAGATGTGTTGAGGGGAATGGAGATTCTGAGGGAATGAGGCAGGAAGGAGGTTAAAGGAAAGGGGAAACTGAGGAACAGGAGGAGAGGACGAAGGATAGGAGGAGCTCGAAGGAATGGGGATAGGTAAAGGGGCCGGGGGTCTAGGACTCTAGGAGAAGGAAAGGTTGTCGAAGGGGAGAAGGGAAGGGGAGAGAGGATGGGGCGAGGCGTAGCCCGAGAAAAAAAGCAGAGAAGGGCGGGGAGATGGATGGGGGAGATTGACGGGGGCGAGGTGGGGTGGGTGGAGAGACCGCGAAGAGACCAGGAACAACTCGTTCTTGGATGGAAATTGAAAAGATCGACAAGACTCTGGCACAGGATGAAATTATTCAGGAAGAACTCGTTCTTGGATGGAAATTGAAAAGATCGACAAGACTCTGGCACAGGATGAAATTATTCAGGGCGGAAAATGTAAGGGTCACTCGTTGGTAGAATAGAGTTGAGGGTGCAGTTGTTAATTGAAGGGTTGGGAGTTTCTTGTGGTAGCCGTAAAGGAAAACCCACGTGCAGCCTGTCTCTACTGCTTACGACCTCTTCCTGCGTATAACTGCATGCTATTCATTTTGATTCTCATTAAACATTTTGATTCGGCCGTGGAGAAAAAGCATCTAACAAAAATGCTGAGGAGGCACTAGAAAATACTACTACAGGAATTAAAAGGTGTAACGAGGCGAAAGAGGGGGAAAGTAATTTAAACAAAAATCCCCTGAAACGGTAATTCAGCCTCGGATAGAAACCTCTCAAAACCGGAAGAACAACATACTAAGGACAACCTGTGCGTTTTATTTACAACTATTTCTTGACTCTTCACCAATGGGACGTGATCTATAGCTTCTTCAAAAGGTAACCCATCTTACATAGCTGACGGTCTTAATACATACATACATACATACATATACCAAGGCTTTTTCCCCCTTCCAAGGGAGGTAGCCAAAAAGGGAAAGGCAATTAATCAAGACACCCTGAACGCGAGTGACTTTCATCAGTTGTATGAAATAGCTTGTCTTTGTCCAAAATAGATATCATGAAACACTTCATATTGATAAAGCTACTAACTTCCTGAAAAGCACAATTGAGTTTATTTTGAAATAGCCATATTAAGCAGACAGACTGATAAAAACGGTTGTTAGTCCTTTCCTCATGGTGATAAATATAAGAGTTTTCTTTT
>NW_027467712.1:4451650-4461650 GCF_046742065.1 Oratosquilla oratoria
TCCTGAATGCTGCCGGCTGCAAATCTTGTCCAACAGTCGGAGGAAGAAATGGCCAAGTGTGATGGCGCCTTCAGAGGGAAAGCAATATTCCATCGCCAATGCGATTCAGTTCTAGGTTTAAGGGACAAATCTCATCTTGGTAAAATTATGTCATCTATCAGAAAGATGCATTTAAAGTGCATTACTTAGCCTAGCCTCACTTAACTTAATCTACCTTAACGCAACGTAACGCAACGCAACAAAACGCAACGCAACGCAACAAAACGCAACAAAACGCAACGCAACGCAACGCAACGCAGCGCAGCGCAACGCAACGCAACGCAACCCAACGCAAAGCAACGTAACGCAACGTAACGCGACTTTGCGTAACGTGACGTGACGTGAGCGTAAAATAATGAAAGGCAACGTTATATAACCCAGCCTAACCTGACCTGACCTTAACTTACCTAACATAATCTAATTAACCTACGTTAATCTAACCTAACCTAACCTAACCTAATATAACCTAACCTAACCTAACCTAACCTAACCTAACCTAACCTAACCTAACCTAACCTAACCTAACCTAACCTAACCTAACCTAACCTAACCTAACCTAACCTAACCTAACCTAACCTAACCTAACCTAACCTAACCTAACCTAACCTAACCTAACCTAACCTATAACCTAACCTAACCTAACCTAACCTAACCTAACCTAACCTAACCTGACCTAACATATCCTAACCTAATCTAACTTAACCTAACTAAAGCTAACCTAACAACCGTACTTAATCTTACCTGATCATACCTAATGGTATCCAAGAGAATTTCTTAATCAAAATTAAATTATTTTGTTACTGTATTCGATTTTACATTGATAAACTTCCAATATTGTTTTTATTAAACAAACATATTTTTCATACACTTTCAACAAACGTTCGCTAAAAGTACACAAGCATTGATTTTTTGGGGGGATGCTAATGTTGCGTTGTACTAACTGACTTCATATGGTAATGTAGTTTATAAACTGTGCTCTGATAAATTGTAGGGCGATTCTTTTCAAGGAAAGGGTTTATGAACCCAGTATGAGACGGGGTTCCCTTTCATCAAATCTAGTTTTGTCTCGGGGCCCCTATTTTCTTGAATAAAGACCACAAACCTACGATAAGAAGTTAACATAATTCATCCCGTGAGTGTTTACAGTATATACCTGATCTTATGTGTTCATGTGTTTTGGCGTGATGATCTTTGTACTTGCCTCGTTACTACGTGGACCCAGGTTCTGTGCCAGTGATTACTAATGATTCCCACTTCTGCTGGATGGCTGAGCACATAAGGGAAAGATGATGGCTAATGGCGCAGCTAAGAAATCACCTTTCCCTTTCGGATTATCAAAGCGCGTGGCAGACACCGATCGCCATGTGAGCTTGTCCCTGGCCTTACGTAGTTACAAGAAGAGTGAGATTAGGCGAACGGAATGCAAATTAAAATAGTCTCAAGTAAGAAAAGAAGTGATTGGTAGGAGATTACTTATGAAAGAAATTTGATTATATGTTTTAATAACTGCTGCCTTGAGTTCACTGATTGGAAACATGCAGGCCCACAACAGTCAGTAACGAGTCTCAGGTTCTTCCAAAGGACTCAATTGGAAAGAAAGGTTAAACTTCTGTCTGCGTTGTATTAGTGTACGCCTGTTTGTATGTTACCGGCTTGTAGGAGGAGAAGGACCTCCATTTGTCAGCTCTCCTCATGTGAAAAAAAAACACAGGAACGATAGTTAAATGTAACCTAACTTAACCTAGCTTAACCTAGCCTAACCTGATCTAACCTAACCTAACCTAACCTAACCTAACCTAACCTAACCTAACCTAACCTAACCTAACCTAACCTAACCTAACCTAACCTAACCTAACCTAACCTAACCTAGCCTAACCTAACCTAACCTAACCTAACCTAACCTAACCTAACCTAACCTAACCTAACCTAACCTAACCTAACCTAACCTAACCTAACCTAGCCTAACCTAACCTAACCTAACCTAAACCTAACCTAACCAAACCTAACCTAACCTAACCTAACCTAACCTAACCTAACCTAACCTAACCTAACCTAACCTAACCTAACCTAACCTAACCTAGCCTAACCTAACCTAACCTAACCTAACCTAACCTAACCTAACCTAACCTAACCTAACCTAACCTAACCTAACCTAACCTAACCTAACCTAACCTAACCGATACGTAGGCAGAGTGCCAGCCACTCTAGTTGTATCTCCAGTTGGTGATGAATTTTTTGAAGAGGGGTGGGGGTAGGGATGGGGTGGGAGGATGAATCTCTCCGACGTGCACCTCGAATGACCACTATAAGCAGGTACCCATCTTTGGTCCCACGGTGAGTGATGAAGTGATTAAATTGTCAAGTGGTTGAGCCAGTTTCGAGCGAGTAATGAGTCAGAAATGTGTTTGTGAAAAGCAAGATAGGATCCGTATCTCTTTGCCGTACTCGGCATCAATACCTCCTCATGAATATGAAATTTCCAGTTCAATCCTTAGGAGCAGCAAATGACTACCATTTCTTTGGTTGTCCAAATCGGACAAAGGAAGTGGCGATAGCAAAGTCCCCTCTGGCTGTGGACCCGAAGTAATCTGAAGGAAGAAGGAAAGCGTTTGTCATAATTTTTTTATGATATAGTGATGCACTCCATAGATTTTAATGACTAAAACAGGCAAATTTGATTAAGTAATGGGGGATCTACCTACTAAAATTGGCCCGTTCGCCAATGCTAGACAGTGACTAGATTTGGCCGATAAAGGACAAGTTTGAGGAGTTGAATGGGCGTTTCCGTACTAAAGAGGTTAAGGCTATATCAGCCGACATGGCGACGCATTTTATTGATTTTTTTTTTAATACCCAAGGACTTTTCTCGGCTTAGTGACACCAAAATGACGGGCTTAAAAAGTGAAGAATGCTTCAAGAATGAGCTCGTGGAGGGTAAGACGTGAGGGCTCTATTAGTGGAGCAAGAGAGTTGTTAAAGGGAGTGATTTAGTAGAGGCTAACTCATGGGAAACGGAGAGCAAGGAATACATTAGCCTCTTCACTTTGGAGATGTCGTTTGGGTTAAGGACTTGCGATTTCATGCAGATGGGGTGAGAGCTCGAGATGGACGTGGGTCTTGATCGACCGTGGCACAATTAAACCCTAATTCTGCCACTCATTTGCATAAAATCGTCTGTCTTAGCCATAAGAAAAGAGGATATACATATATCGCCGTATTGAATGGGATGAAACGAGTGAATATGCATTAACGTGTGGGTCCAAGAAGAATAGACGAATTCGACAAGTGAAGCAAGTGAGTTGGTGAGTTACTGAAAGTGAATGAGTGAGTGAGTGGGTGAGGGTGTGGAGGAGGGAGCTGAGGAGGAAGAGGGAGGGGGGATGTGGGAAGAGGGAGAGGGAGGGGTAGAGGAAGAGGGGGGTGGGGGGATAGGGAGAAGAAGGAGGGGGATAATAGTGCAGCGGAGTGTGGCCGGGCTGGCAACGGACGCTCTCGGCAGGGTCGCCCGGGCTGTCCCAAGAAAGAAGGGGTCCTGGAGGTGGGGTACGGCGTGGTGGGGTGGTGGGGTGGTGGGATGGTGGGTAGGGCAGGGGAGAGAGGAACGAGAGGAGGAGGAGGAGGAGGAGGAGGAGGAGGAAGAGGCGTTCTAAAGAGGGGGAGGTAGGTCCAAGGGTTCCTGGGGGGTCAGTGGCACAAATGAAGTTCGTTAAGGTCATCATTTGGCGGCATCCAAGTAGGATTCCAGTTCCCCACATCCTGCGTGTTAGGGTGAGGACGGGAGGGGGTCGGGGGAGGAGGGAGAGGTACAGGCAAGAGAAGGAGAAGGAGGAAGATGGATGGAAGGAAAGAGGGTCGGTGCGGAGAAGAGAGAAATGGTGAAATGGGAAGAGAGAAATGGTGGAATGAGAATAGAGAAATGGTGGAATGAGAAGAGAGAAATGGTGGAATGAGAAGAAAAAAATGGTGAAATGAGAAGAGAGAAATGATGAAATGAGAAGAGAGAAATGGCGAAATGAGAAGAGAGAAATGGCGAAATGAGAAGAGAGAAATGGTGAAATGAGAAGAGAGAAATGATGAAATGAGAAAAGAGAAATTGTGAAATGAGAAGAGAGGAATGGTGAAATGAGAAGAGAGAAATTGTGAAATGAGAAGAGAGGAATGGTGAAATGAGAAGAGAGAAATGGTGAAATGAGAAGAGAGAAATGGTGAAATGAAAACGAGGGAGTGAGAGGGTGTGATGGGATGGAGGGAAGAGAAAAGAAAATGTCACAAAAGAAGGGAGAGAAAGGAGATGGAGGGGAAGGGGAAAAACAAAGAGAAAGAGAGAGTAGAGGAGAAAGGAGAGAAGGAAAGGGAAAGTTGGAAGAAGACAGTGGGGCGAAAATGGGAAGAGGAGGAAAGGTGAAGAGAGGAAGAAGAGAATCGGGAAAACGGAGACAAGGATAAGAAGGGGAGGGATAAGAAGGAGAGGAAGAAGAAGGAGAAGGGAGAGGAGGAAAGAAGGGAATGATTTCAGGTAGAAGCGTTGAGCTAGAAGACTGTGACAAGAAGGGAGGAACTGACGATGAGGCTGCATGAAAAGGGAATTCCTGTAAGAGAAAAAACAAATAATTACAAAGGTGCAAAATGGAGAAAAGGTGTGTTTAACTAAGGTAGAGACAGTGGCAGATGAGATGGCTTTAATAGAGAAGTAAGAGAAGAGAAAGAATAAGGATGAAGAAGACAAAAAGTAACTATTTAAGAAAACGCACACACAAAAAAGAAAAACTAATAAAAACAAGAAATGAAAAAAAGCGAATAAAGAAACCAAACAAAGAAAGAGAACGAAGAAAGTAAAGATAACAAGTGAGGTTGAAAAAAAGAATAAAGGATAAATGAAGAAAACAAATAAAATTAACAAAAGACGAACGAGGAAAGTAAATGAAAAAACCAAAGGAAATGAACAAGAAAACGAAGAAAACAGACGATAAAAAAAAAGAATTGAGGAAAATGAGACTGCTAAAGAACATTCTTATAGGTAAGATAAAATAAAACTAAAACGGTGTACTTACAGTGTACCAACAGAGAAATTTTGTTAGAGAACTGGATGGGATGGGTCATAGTAACAGATAGATGAGAGACGATGACTAAAGGGAATGGGACGGGACGGGACGAGACGGAAAAGGGATGGCAAGGAAATGTAGATGAAATAGAAGACACTCAAGAGGAATAAGACAAAGTCTTGCTCTGAATGGACGGGGTGGAGCCTGGTCCAGCACTCTTAGGAATCGGAGCGGGATGGGCATCGGGTGGTGCCGTGACGCTGTCGTGGCGGCTCATCCCTGCTCGAGGAGGAACTGAAACGATAGGCGAAAGCGAACCAGAGGGACTGGAAGAGCTCTCCACATCATGGTCCGTGCTCGTCGTGATGGCGAGGGATGGGAATGGAAAACATTCTGTACTTGCTGTTCAGTGAGACGCCGTTGGCCGCGAAATGCATGCGGACCGTGCTCAGGACGGGTAATCCGAAGGGCTATCGAGGAAAGACGGAAAAGGTGGAGGGAGTCTGGCGGTACTGAAGCAGAAACTACACATCTTCTGGAATGTCGCAAACATTCTTTTTAGTCAACAACAAGATAAAGTGTAATTCTATATTTTACACCCCACAGATTATCATTTATGATTTTTACTGAGCAGGTGTTTATTTGGGATGAATAGGATTACCTTACTGCATTCAAAATTAAAGTTTAAGTCGTTAATAGCAGTGACAACTTCAATCAAGATATTATTAACCATTTTGCCAAAGAATGTGTCTTTCGTCGGCTAAATTAAATTACTTAATGGTAGCTAGAATCTAATTATAACTAATTCGTCATTAATACCATGATAAAGATTATGTTGATTAAGGTTTTCATGGTATGGAATATAGGCTGATGTCATCATATGGACGAATAGCTGAAAGAATCGGGGCCGTAGGATGTAGTGTTACAGAAGTGGGGCATAGCATGAAAGTGGGACTGAAAGATCTGGCAATGTGTTGAATATAAGGCTGAAGTGAGAATTCGTGGAATAGATTTAAGGTTCCAGAAGGGGATCATAGAATGAGAATAAAGCTAAAGGAAATGTGCCATGAAAGGGGGGGAATAATGAAGAAAGGTGCCGTGAATCTAAAGTAAGGCAGGAGGAAGGCATTATGGAATGTAACTGAGTCAGGAAAAGAGGGAGATGACGCCATGGAATGGAAGGTTGCAGAAGGGGATCAAAGAATAACAATAAGGCTAAAGAAAAGGTGCCATGAAAGGTGAGGAATAATGAATAAAGGTGCCGTGAACCTAAGGTAAGGCATGAGTAAGGCATTATGGAATGTAACTGAGTCTGGAAAAGAGGGAGATGACGCCATGGAATGAAAGTGATGCTGGTGAGGGCTGTGGAGAGGAGTGCATAGGTCGTACTTGTGGGTTTCCATGTGAATGGCAGGGATATGACGTCAGCGTTCCGGATGAGGTTTGACTTCCGGTGTCCATGAATTGAACCAACCCAACCTGTCCCCTCCCCCCCTCCCCTGACCTGAACCTCACCATGCATCAAAGCCAACTCTCTTCTGTTCCAAAATCAGAAGGACATGAAATGATATCCTCATGTTCAGCAAAGAGAAGTTAAGAGAGGACGAGGTAAGATGACGAGTGACTGCGGGAAATCAGATTACAGTTCTCCACCAAGTAGAATACCAAAGAGCTCAGTGTTTAGCCTATTTTCATCTGTCTTGTAGTTAAATTAACCTAATTCAAATATCATTATATTCTTACTGCCTCGTTGTTCCTCTAAACTGAAGAAAACTCTCCGGAGTCAGCCAAGATAAAATCCTTAAGGAAGACGAATTCGTTTTTTTAAGAAATTGATGATTAATTATATAGACTTTGCGAACAAGAAGTAAATTGGTAGCAGAAATACAGAATGAATAAAAGGAAAGGTTCGGCATACGGATGGGTGATAAAGTGGTAAATGGAATCTAAGTGACTGAAATTTAAACTCTCGATTTTTTTTTTCTTTTTGATCATTCATAATGATAAGAAAATTCTAAATCAAAAGTTCTTGGATTCATAAGTGTACATGATTAAAATGAAATTGACAATAATGGGCGTAGCACGGATGAGCTCAAGTCTAAAGAAAAAACCGGGAAGGCTTGGATTTTGAATGGTCTTTTACAGGTAGAGCAGGTTTCCTGATAGTATCTTTTGATGCCAAATATCTCAGGATTCACGGCGTAGCCTGGGCACCTTGTCATGCGGGCCATTCAAAAAAGAAACATTCGTCACAAGACTTCTGTCAGGGCTATCATCGTCACCATCACACCATAAACCGTCCCATTATAATCGTCATCGTCATCTTCGTCGTCGCAAACTTCATCACCATCACTATCACCATCACCATCACCATCACCATCACCATCACCATCACCATCACCATCACCATCACCATCACCATCACCATCACCATCACCATCACCATCACCATCACCATCACCATCACCATCACCATCACCGTCACCGTCACCGTCACCATCACCGTCACCGTCACCGTCACCGTCACCGTCACCGTCACCGTCACCGTCACCGTCACCGTCACCGTCACCGTCACCGTCACCGTCACCGTCACCGTCACCATCACCATCACCATCACCATCACCATCACCATCACCATCACCATCACCATCACCGTCACCATAACCATCACCGTCACCGTCACCGTCACCGTCACCATCACCATCACCATCACCATCACCATCACCATCACCATCACCATCACCATCACCATCACCATCACCGTCACCATCATCATGTAATGGACATGGAACTGCCTAGTGTAGGCCTTATGGTCTCTTGCAGTCTCCTTCATTCTTATGTTCTTATATTTCTATCATCACCCTTACCACCAGCATCAGTATCACCACCATTTCCATTGCCACCGCAACCCTCACCACCTTCCACCATCACCAGCTTCACCACCAACACGACCATTATCACCACCATCATCACTATAACCACCACCACTACTATCATCATCATCATCATCATCATCATCATCATCATCATCATCATCATCATCATCATCATCATCATCATCATCATCATCATCATCATCATCATCATCATCATCATCATCATCATCATCATCATCATCATCATCATCATCATCATCATCACCATCATCATCATCATCATCATCATCATCATCATCATCATCATCATCATCATCATCATCATCATCATCATCATCATCATCATCATCATCATCGTCATCGTCATCATCATCATCATCATCATCATCATCATCATCATCATCATCATCATCATCATCATCATCATCATCATCATCATCATCATCATCATCATCATCATCATCATCATCGTCGTCGTCGTCGTCGTCGTCTTTCTTGTCCACCGCGAGCATTCCCACATCAGCATCCGTCACATCTTAGAGCTTGGATGTCCCACCGCTTCCCAGCCTTGGTCTGACCAGTTGGGGTGAGTCGGTCCCGGTAGCCGAGGGTGGGAAGCAGGGGTGAGGGGAGGTGGGGGGGAGGGAGAAGGAGAAGGTGAAGGATCGAGGAGGACGTGAAAGAGGAAGAGAGGGAGGAGAGGGAAGGAGAGGAGGAAGAGGAAGAGAAGGAGGAGAATGAAGAGAAGAATGAGAATGAGAAGGAAGAGAAGGGGGAGATGCGAGGGAAGGAGAGGAAAGAGGATGAAGAGGAGGAGGGGAGGAAAGTGAGAGAAAAAGAGGAAGTTGATGAAAAATAGAAGGATGAAAGGGCTCAGAGAAATGATGATAATAAGAGGACTGAAGCAATAAAAGAATATTGAAAAATAAAAACTGAAAAGGAGAGGAATACGTTAGATCTGGAAGGGAAGTAGAAAGTTATACGAAAATCATGAACACGGTGAAGGGTCTAATGAATAAACGTGAAGACAATGACAAAAACAAGATTGGACGAAGACATTAATGCCAACTGTACAAGAGCCAGAGATGCATACTCGATTTCATTGATGTTATTGGATGATCCCAAATTTTGCTGAGGAGGGATATAATTTGTGGTTTTCTGGGTGGTTTGTGCCTGCTAAGACCTAAACCAGAAGGTATTTGGTTTCTTGTAGTAATCGATTCTGAAAAAAGACAGACTCAAATAAATCTAAAAGCTTTTGGCATCATATTAAACTACTTTTTGGTCATTTATTCCCCACATGATAGATAAAGTCATCCGAGATCGGTCACAACGAAATATTTAAATATGCTAGAAATAGCCAAGATCTCCAAACTAAATGAGATTAATAATGACCAAATTTTGGGAGAAGAGGGACAACCTGGGAAAGGAAAGTCGTTTTTTCAACAAGAAACAGATCTTCTATCCTTGGGGCAAAGAGGTGGTCATAGAAGTGGTAAAACAGAGGTCTTAGTCCATTGGAGGGATAGAATAAGTTAAAAGAGACCCGCAGTCATAAAAGAATACTGAGTGACTTCGATGCCACCAAAGTCCCTAGATAACCAACTGTGTAAAATATGCCGTAAACATCCTGAACTGATGAGGGTGATACGAGTGTGATAGACGATGACTATAATGATAACCTCTCTAACATGTAATGGAGGACATGGCAATGATTTCAACCGAATAACCAAAAACTAGAGACCAACTTCGTTGGAGGTTTCCGTGAGTCTGTGATAGCAACAGGATCTGCACTGGTGATGGGATGAAATTATCAATATTAACGGTGATGTGATATGTGTGATGAAGATCCTCTTTGTGCAAGGAGTGTTTCTAGTGACACCTCATTGCACGGCCGGTAATAGTTACTATTACGAGTAATTCGGCATAATTATCCGGGTGGTATTATATAGGTCACATCGAAGAGAAAACAGTCGTACAACGCCCACTAGAAGATACACTTTGAGTGGAGTGGAAAGTAATGGAGGAATGCGTGGAGAGGGG
>NW_027467712.1:4471650-4474150 GCF_046742065.1 Oratosquilla oratoria
GATAAAAAATCAGAGGAGGGTAAGTGTCAGGGCGACGTGCAAGGGTAAGAATCTCATCAGAAAAGCTTTCGTTCAAGAACCTTAAAGACAAGGGTGATGCAAGAACAGGGACGACGGGAAGATAGAGATCAGAGATTAGATTTCTGGAGTATGTTTGAAAGATAAATCAGAATTGTAGATGTTTGAAAATGAGGTGAGAGTGAGGTCGGTTGAAGTTTGAGGGCAAGAAGGTAGTGACGGTCCTCCTGAGTCCAAGACGCATATTAGGCTCGGGGGCAAAGAGGGAGGGGGGGTCATGTTCAGGGTGAACGGTAGCAGAGGGTGAGGGTGAAGCAGGGGCGAGAATGAGGGTGAGGGTGAGGGTGAGGGTGGGGGTGAAGGGTGAGGGTGGGGGTGAGGGTGAAGGGTGAGGGTGAAGGCAAGGTGGTACTGGTGGCGAGGTCTGCACGTGCGTCGAAAGCTTCCCATCAGTACAAAGGAACCCAACCGTCCCTAGCCCTCCTACCGCCCCTTCGCCGCCGCTGCCTCCACCTCCTCCTCCTCCTCCTCCTCCTCCTCCTCCTCCTCCTCCTTCTCCTCCTTCTCCTCCTCCTCCTTCTCCCCCTCACTTTCCTCCACGTCTCCTCCTGCTCCTCGTCTTCCTCCTCCTCCTCCTCCTCCTCCTCTTCCTCCTCCTCCCCCTCACTTTCCTCCACATATCCTCCTGCTCCTCGTCTTCCTTCTTCTCCTCCTCCTCCTCCTCCTCCTTCTCCCCCTCACTTTCCTCCACGTCTCCTCCTGCTCTTCCTCCTCCTCCTCCTTCTCCCTTCACTTTCCTCCACGTCTCCTCCTGCTCTCCGTCTTCCTTCTTCTCCTCCTCGTCCTCCTTCTACCCTTTACTTTCCTTCACGTTTCCTCCTGCTCCTCCTCCTCCTTCTCCCCCTCACTTTCCTCCACGTCTCCTCATGTTCCTCGTGTTCCTTCTTCTCCTCTTTCAATTCCGTCTACTACTCCATATATTCCTTTTTCAAATCCACTATGGTATCTTACTCTTCCTCCTCTTCCTCTTCCTCTTTCTCTTCCTTCTCCTCTTTAGTCAACCCTTCCTATTACTCTTCCATCTCCTCCTTCGCTACCTATCTCACTTCTCTCCCTTTAACCTTTTCCTCTCAAAACCTTGATCCTATCCTTATTCATATTTATCATTTCTTTCCCCTACGTCTCCTCCTGCTCCACCTCCTCCTCCTTCTCCTCCTCCTCCTCCTCCTTCTCCTCCTCCTTCTCCTTCTCACTTTCCTCCACGTATCCTCCTGCTCCTCCTCCTACCTCTCCTCCTCCTCCTCTTTCTTCTCCCCCTCACTTTCCTCCACGTCTTCCCCTGCTCCTCGTCTTCCTTATTCTCCTCCTCCTCCTATCCTTATTCATATTTGTTATTTCGCTTCTCTTCCTTTAACTTTTTCCTCTTAAAACCTTGATCCTATCCTTATTCATATTCTTCCTACTCTCCTTTATACTTCTGCTCCTTCTCCTATTCCTCCTAATCCTTTTACTTCCTTCATTTCATCCCTTTCACTCCTTCTATTCTTCCTACATATCCTACTGTTATTCCCCTTCTTTTATACTCCAATTCCTACTTTTTACTACTCCTTCTCCTATTCCTTGTTCAGATATTTCTCTTCCAACGCTTCTTGCAACTCCTCCTGCCAATCCTAACCCTCAAACTCCTCCTTACATTTGAATTTCTGCATCTCCTCTTCCTACCTCTCCAACACAGCCTCCTTCTTCCTTTCTTTTTCAATTTATCTCTTCTTTCATCTTCTCCTTATTACCCAGATACTATTTCTCAAACGCCTCCTCCTATTCCTCCTCCTCCTCTTCCTCCTTACAGTTGTTCTTCTCTTAATCATAGTCATAAAACTCTCCACTCTCGAATTTTACTTCCCCTCTTCCTACTTCTGCAACATCTCTTCCTCATTCTCCTTCCTCCTCTCTCCCCTCTCTACCTTCTCTTCTCTCTAACTGCTCTTCCTCTAGCTGCTACTCTCTCAACTCTTCTTTCTCCAGCTTCCCTCTCTCCAAATCTCTTTTCTTCACTTACCTATTCTCCCTCAACTTAAACCTCTACAAAATTTTCCTCCGATTCCATTTCCATTCAATTTCTCTTCTAACTTTATATATTTCTATAATTCCTTCTTCATTAACTTTTTTTTAACTCCAACTTCCTGCAATTTCTCTTCAAACTACTCCAACCTCCTCTCTTTTTCCTCTTTATCTTCCTCCTATTATAAATCCTCGTCTTCCCCTCCTTCTCCAACTCTTTTTCCAACTCTTTGTACCTCTTCCTACGAAATATCCTCTTCTACCTCTTCCTCCTCTTCCTCCTCTTTCTCCTCCTCCTCTTACACCTACAACTCCCTCTTTACCTCCTCTTTGGACTCCAACCTTCTCCAATTGCACTCGACCAAATCCTCTTCCAACTCCAACAAATCTTCCATCTCCAATTCCTTTTCCCCAGTCTCCT
>NW_027467712.1:4494150-4496650 GCF_046742065.1 Oratosquilla oratoria
ACTCTAGTGGCGCGCTCAATATATATATATATATATGTGTGTGTGTGTGTGTGTGTGTGTGTGTGTGTGTGTGTGTGTGTGTGTGTGTGTGTGTGTGTGTGTGTGTGTGTGTGTGTGTGTGTGTGTGTGTGTGTGTGTGTGTGTGTGTGTGTGTGTGTGTGAGTGAGTGTGTGTGTGTGTGTGTGTGTGTGTGTGTGTGTGTGTGTGTGTGTGTGTGTGTGTGTGTGTGTGTGTGTGTGTGTGTGTGTGTGTGTATACAAATATAACGAATTTAGTTGAAAATATGTTAACCCCAAAAGAAGGAAGATAAAAAGAGAGGCAAAACCAAATAATAACAACTCAAGTAGTATTGTATTATACGAACAAGGATTTTGTAAAAAGGAAAAAAACTCTGATTTAGCTCATACTGCAACACGATTATGTGATGTGTTTTTTACAAAAAAGTGGTAGGGGGCTATACAAATAGCAGCAAACCGAATGGACCACAGACTAATTAACATGATATATAAAAAATAACTAAGAAGAAGGAACTCCCTCCCAATTTTAGTAGAAAAGAAGAAAGTGTTAGAAATGCATCTTTTAGAATTACGAAACTATCAGATATCATCGATAAAGAAATTTCATTAGTGTGATACGGAAGATGAAAGAGGATATGGAAAGAATCTTATGTATATATATATATATATATATATATATATACATATATATATATATATATATATATATATATATATATATATATATATATATTGCTGTGGTATAGGGCAGCGAGGTGGTAATGGTGTGTACAATTTCGAGTTGAGAAATAGATGGGCCATGAATTTACTCTTGGGAAAAGGGATCATGTGATAGAGATTGACTGTAGAAGAAGAGCTAAATTTGATCAGTTGGAATTAGCTTGCGAAACTTGTGTAAAGTTGCATGCCAGATGAAGGCAAATCCAAGGAAGGGCTGAAGGCCAAGGAAAATGGAAAAGAGATGTTGGAGGACGCCAAGGGAAGGGGAAGGTTAAGAGAGAGGAGGGGGAGGGGGAGGAGGAGGGGGAGAGGGGTGGCTTTAAGGGGGAGATGGGGAAAGGAGGGCGGACGACGGTGTGTGGGGGGAAGGAGGGGGCGAAGGAAGGGGGGGGGGGAGACCAGGTGCAAATGCTGAATAGTCGCGACCCTCCGCCCGCCCAACCCAAATAGTTTTCTTTTCTCTCTCTCTCTCTCTCTCTCTCTCTCTCTCTCTCTCTCTCTCTCTCTGTCTTTCTCTCGCTCTCTCTGTGTCACTGTCTCCCGCTCGCTTTCTCTGTCTTTTGCTCTCTCTTTCTCCATCACTGTCTCTCTCTTTTTTTTTTCTTTTTTTTTCTATCCGTTTATTTTCGTCGCGACGCCAAAGCCGACGCCGAGGGTACGTGGCCATACTTTCGGACACCGTGATCCTTGTCGTTATAATGCAATGAATATTCACTTACGTTCCGTATCAGTTCCGTATCAGTTCATCTTTTATCACTGAGGACTCCTTGGAGCTAAACACTGACGGATGAAATAACGGGGATGAGGGAGACGAAGAGAAATTAGTCGTGTACAAGAAGGAAAAAAAAAAAAAAAAAGTAAAATAAGGAGAGGAGGAAGAGGAAGAAGAAGAAGGAACTGAGGATGGGAATGGGAAAGGAGGTGGATTATCTGGGCTTAGTAATGCTGTGGGCTGTGAAGTTGGCCTCTTGCTCAACGCAGCGATACGTCACGCAATCGGTTGCAAAACAGACGATTTTACTGTGACGCAATCTGTCATGATGATGAGGAATGCGATGATGATGGTCATAGTGGTGACCAAGATGATGGTGATGGTGGAGATTTGATGTCTAGCCCACAGTTACCACTGCCACCGCTATCTCTAACACAACGCAATCCATACCAGTACCAGTATGATAGTAATGATGACAACGATGATGATAATACTACTCCTGCTGGTGCTGATTATAATGATAATGATGATGGTGATGACGGTGACGATGACGACGATAGCGACGACGACGACGATGATGAGAATGATGGTGATGATGATGATGATGATGATGATGATGATGATGATGATGATGATGATGATGATGATGATGATGATGATGATGATGATGATGATGATGATGATGATGATGATGATGATGATGATGATGATGATGATGATGATGATGATGATGATGATGATCATGATGATGATCATGATGATGATCATGATGATGATCATGATGATCATGATGATGATGATGATGATGATGATGGTGGTGATGATGATGATGATGATGATGATGATGATGATGATGATGATGATGATGATGATGATGATGATGATGATGATGATGATGATGATGATGATGATGATGATGATGATGATGATGATGATGATGATGATGATGATCATGATGATGATGATGATGATGATCATGATGATGATGATGATGATGATGATGATGATGATGATGATGATGATGATGATGATGATGATGATGATGATGATG
>NW_027467712.1:4501650-4504150 GCF_046742065.1 Oratosquilla oratoria
CTTATTTGTGTATTTTGTTTGTTATTTACATTATTGTGATTTTATTTGTTCATTTATTATTATTGTGATTTTTTTCGCATCCGACCTAGATATGGACCAACAGGTCTCCTGTCGGCATGCTCCGCCTTTGTAATCCTTTGTAAAATAATGACGAACATGGCGGGGGATCCATGCTTTCTAGATGTTGAAATAGATGACAAAAATAACTAAGACTGCTAACGAAATGCAGTATGTTAATAAGGAGCAGTCTAAAATACGTATAGGTTGTAAATGAACTTAGAAGAATCCAAATGGAATAACATGGAACAGAATAAACTTAAAGTTAATAAACGAGGGCTATAATTTGATCAATATTAGTTATATATAACGGAAATATAAGTCGTGTCCATTGTAATTTCTTAGCCACATTTTGTTTCTGAATTGTAATATATATCCTAGTTTTCAAGAATGAATTAAATTTGAACAATATAAAGGATATTGAAATAAAGTCTCAGATTGAAATAAGAAAAATTCAAGCTCTACGGTTTAAAAAAGACAATATTAACATTACGAATTACAATTTACTGAATCTTAAAAGTGAGTCAGCAAAGGTAGTGATTGTAAAAGACAAAATAAAATAAAAGAAACACCCCAAAGTATTAAAAGATATAATGAAAAACAAAGGAACTGTGTACATTAAAACTATGAGGGATGAAATACCGTGTACCGAAAAAAGACATACCAAAACAGAAAAAGAGAATTCAAAGCTGGGAATAACTATGAAGGACAGGATAGTGGAAAGTTGAATAAGAAAGTAGATTAAAGAGAAAGGTAATGTGCTGGAGATAAAGAAGTGGAAGTGGAATTAGGCAGTGGAAGTGGAATTAGGCAGTGGAAGTGGAATTAGGCAGTGGAAGTGGAATTAGGCATTGGAAGTGGAATTAGGCATTGGAAGTGGAATTAGCCAGTGGAAGTGGAATTAGGCAGTGGAAGTGGAATTAGGCAGTGGAAGTGGAATTAGGCATTGGAAGTGGAATTAGGCAGTGGAAGTGGAATTAGGCAGTGGAAGTGGAATTAGGCAGTGGAAGTGGAATTAGGCATTGGAAGTGGAATTAGGCAGTGGAAGTGGAATTAGGCAGTGGAAGTGGAATTAGGCATTGGAAGTGGAATAGAGAAGTGGAAGTAGAATTAGGCAGTAGAAGTGGAATTAGGCAGTGAAAGTGGAATTAGGCAGTGAAAGTGGAATTAGGCAGTGAAAGTGGAATTAGGTAGTAGCCAGAAAAGATGGCAGAAGAAGCAGGTGTGTCACTGGCTGAACACAGTGGTCAAAGTAGATAGACAATGACAAGATGAAATAAAGAAGTTTGCAGAAATGGCGTGGCAGAGGCTAATGCATTTATACAATTCATGAAAGAGGTCGGGAAAGGTCTTTACTCAGCAGTGGACTACGAATGGTTGCTGACAATTTCTATTCAATCCCCAAAATATGCATACGTAAATGTTAACTAATATTTTTTCTTATCAGGGAACACAAACTAGAATGTATGATTTCCATATCTAATAACTAACCCGTCAAGGAGTTATGTGTTCCCCTTAACTGAATAAATTAGTCTGGTGTTCGACCTAATGAATGTTTAAGATGACGACACTCTTGAGCTTACAGATATCGTAAGAAGTGAGATTCTTTGTTATTTGTAGATGACATACAGGCAATGCACGTGACCTCGTGGATTTGTTTTTGGTATTCCCACGAGGGCTCAACCTCTCCCCACACCCCCCACCCCGTCTTGATATACTATAAAAGTCTTTAGCTCAGACGCACTGGTATAACTTTGTACAAATCCAGCTTGAATATGGTGACATATTTGGTAGATTTTGATATTGGAAATTTCCAGACAGATTTCTGCGGCTAAGGGGAAAGGGTGGGCCCTGACCATAGCGAATCCTGAATTCACCTTTCAGCTGAGCAAAATGGTTTGACATTAGATGGAGCAACGACAAAAAAAAAAAAAAAAAAAATCCTCAAAGTATATCACCTTGTTAAAGAATCTACCTAGTCAGCCGATATCGAGTGATAATCAAAAGATATCACTCGCGAACAGTCAACTGAAGGGATTGCATCACATCTATGACATAAGACCTCTCTGTTGGTAAAACTTCGCGTGGAGCCGTGTTCCCCAGTTGGTAATCTATTGTGTCTTCCCCGTGTGACCCAGGGACTCGATTCATTAGGTCGTCACTACCAATAGTGGTGTGAGGATCCCCCCCATTCATTCTCTCCACCATGACGAACCATTCATCTCCTTGTCGTGAGTAGTACGTGATGCACCGTAAATTGTTCTCGACAAGAGTGGAGACTGCTGACAGAGTCAGACCGTTATCCGGATACACAGTGGCTGCACGTGCAATTACCTTTGTGGATGTGATTATGATAGGAGCTGTAAATGTCTGTTGTGGCCAGCCAGAACATGCCCTCAGTCTCGGACTGAATAGTAAACGAATTGATGCATTGGAGGTGATC
>NW_027467712.1:4511650-4516650 GCF_046742065.1 Oratosquilla oratoria
TTAGCCAGATAACGTCTAATAAAGAATTTATCTGAAATCAGACCATTTTATTCAGAGGAGGGACACACTTTGAGTTGAACGAGCCTTCAATGGATTCCTTTGTGACCTCAGTCTGGCCCCACATCTGAATGTAATGGTGTTATGCTAGCCAGAATGAAATCTGCTAAAGGCGGTTTTTTTTTTTTTTTTTTTTTTTTTTTTTTTTTTTTTTTTTTTTTTTTTTTTTTTTTTTTTTTTAAAGATACAACGAAAGAGGGGCTTATTCGCATGAAGCAACGTGTAATTATGACACCAGAGGACTTTATTTCATTGAAAACAATCGCAGGAAATGCCGAAGTGTCCAAAAGTAGTTTTTTTTTTCTTCTTCTTCTTCGTATGCGATGTTTGCAGACTGAAAACATCCTCTTTGTTATTCATAGTACTACGCGTAGGTATGCTTTATACCACTCAACTTGTAATTCCCTTGTTGATTACACTTGTCTGCATTTTTATTTATTTACTTATTTATCTATTTATTTATCTATTTATTTATCTATTTTTTAGTGATTGCAAGGAAATTCAACGTGCTGAATTCAAATACTTGATCAGCTCTGGTTTTCATGCTATTTATTTTTCATTTTTTTGTATTCTTTTCTGCTATTAATTACTTTTACACAAATATCGTATTTACTCACTGAAAAACTTACACAAATTTATTGTCTAATTACGCAAAAAAGCAATTGAAATTAATTAGTTACTATAGACAGGTTTAGATATACATTTGCAAGGACCTCAGGCAACGATTTGTATGGCTATGTTGTCACTTATTTTATTATTTCAGCAGATGATAAGTGCTCGTTCAGACACTGTATGAATAGGATGTGTATAGTTTTGTAAGTCTATACATACGCACATACACACACACACACACTTATATATGTGTGTGTACCCGTGAGTGTGTATATTTTATGAACAGAGGGAGATGCAAAAAGGACCCAACAAAATTTTGCCACATTTGTGGCAAAGAAGAATGCCTGATTATCATTCGAAGATTACTCACTTTATGAAATCATATTACCACGCTTATTTTGTGATCCAAATTGGAGATCAAGATACAATTATTTGCTCCTTATACATGCTGTAGATTATATGTTGAAAGTTTAAGTCATTGGAGTAAGGGCAAGTTTAAATCCTTACATTTTGGTCTTCCCATGATGTGGAGAGAAGGGAAGGATCATGTGACAGAGTGCTATTTCAGCGTCTGTAAACTATAAGGTAAGCTCGTTTTTTTTTAATGATAACGATAAGTCAGTCAATACTCTCATTAATGCATTTTGAAAGAAAAAAATTGACATGTATTTCTAAAAATCCGCGGGACTTACTTTGACATTTTATCGATATAAAGTTTATAGGTGTAAATAAGAACAAGCACCATGTTGTGTATCCTGATGTGCCATCTGCCAGAAGACTCACGGTCCAGAAATTCCAGTACCAAGTGCACCCAAGGATATAGCGCTGAAGACAGTGATACCCAGCTTGAAGATATGAACACCTGTCCATCGTATCAACCTCCAATCCTCGATGAGAACCAGTCAAATACATTCAGTCAGGCACAACTGACTAAGGGGTTTAAAGTTATTCAAAGAATCTGCCCTGCTATTTGGATCACGCATTGGCAAAAGCAATTTACTTGCAACTGGTATTACAATAGAGATGATTTTTTTTTTTTTTTTTTTTTTTTTTTACTTCATGACAACTCTTCATTAGTATATTGGAATGATATTGGAGGACTATTTGAAGCCTTGGGTTTGATTCATAGTCTAATGAAATTTCAAAAGCTGTTCTTTTAAACAATGGCAATAAGATTGCATCTGTTTCTGTTGCTCATTCAGTTCAGTTATGAGAATATGAAAATCTTACTCAGTGCTCTGAAGTACAGTTACAGTAATTGGGAGATTTGTGGAGATTTAAAGTTAAAATAGTAATGGCATTTTGTATTTTTTCAGTGTAATATATATTTGAATTATCTCCTTTATCTCATGTTTTTTCTGTCTGTGAGATAGCCGACCAGATGACAAACACTATGGGTATATTGAATAGCCATCTTCAACCTGATTCACACAATGTGGTTGGTGATCCGCTGATCAACCCTCATCAAATTTTGCTGCCACTTATTCATATAAAACATGGATCGATGAAATATTTTGTCAAGGTCATCAATAAATGAAGTCCAGCATTTGCCTTCATAAGAGAGACATTTCCACAAGTCGGTGTTGCAAAATTGAATGCAGGTATTTTCGATAGCCCTCAGATTAGAGGCCTAATGAATGATTAACAGTTCGATAGAGCAATGAGTTACAGAGAAGAATACGTAGCAGGCCTTTATTCAGTTATGAGCAATTTCCTTGGAAACAAAAGAAGTTCAGAATACGTGTTCATTGTTCAAAAACTGATGCAGAGCTTTAATGATCTGGGAGCACGTGCGTCATTAAAGGTGCATTTTCTAAGGTCGCACCTGGATTGTTTTCCTGATAACAGTGGAGACTACAGCCAGTAACAAGGGAAAGGTTCCACCAAGAGATTCGCACTATGGAAGAAAGTTATCAAGGACGATGTCTTCATTCCAGATTTTATGAGGAGTCTGTCGATGTCTTCGGTGTTTATCGAGTTGGGAACCGTAATGTAGGTGGATTTTTTTTTCTATTCTCAATTCCGTGGGCATTTGTCCTCCTATTGTGAATTTCCATAGCCTTATCCTTCATCCTGATTAGGCCACTCGGGTATTTTAATTCTCTGAAAGATTTTTGTGTGTAAATAATTCCATATTCTGAAGACTTGAAGGAAAAAACTAATTAGGAATCTTCTCTTCACACACAGGGAAAATTATTAAAAGACAAGAAAAAGGTCCTAATAACGAGATAAGTGTCATCTATCAAACCCAGTGTAAAGGATGTTCAGATTCCAAATATCAAAAATAAATCATACGAAAATCGACTAAAACATATAAATGATATAGACCATGGACTAAAATCTACTGTTTCCAAATTTGCTGATGATACAAAACTGTGCGGAATGGCAAATGATCACTTAAACCAATTAGATATTCAAGAAGATTTAGATAAATTACAGCAATGGTCTGAAAATTGGCTAATGAAATTTAACATAAGTACATGCAAAGTAACATACATACATATACCAAGGCTTTTTCCCCCTTCCAAGGGAGGTAGCCAAAAAGGGAAAGGCATAAAAACACTCCCACCCATTTCATCCCCAAATACACTCCACACCCCTCCCACCCTTCCTCTCATCTGAGCACCTCCTGGATGACGGGTCATCCCTGCACCCCGCCCACCGCCCTGGGTCAGAAGCAGTGTCGCAAGACACAGTACATCCACAGCAAGGCCGCTTCATTTAATCGGCGACCCCCCTCTCCGCCCCCCTTTGCATATAAGGAGAGGACGGGGAGAAATCCCTTCGGGCTGCGTCAAAATTTACTCACACATACTACCCCACCCCCCACCCCCCGCCCATTCCTCCTCATGCAATCACATCATCCATATACAACCATTCTCCACTCACCTCTGTCTTCCGTCCTCTCCCTTCCTTCCTCAACAGACATTCCCCTCTTCCCCAAAGCCCCCTTCACCCCATCCATCCACCTCATCCTAGGACGTCCCCTCATGTTCACTCCCTCCACATCTGCCTTCCATACCTCTTTTACTAGTCTTTCTTCACTCATTCTTTCCATGTGTCCAAACCATCCTAATATTCTTTCATCAACCCTCTCTCCCAAATCCTTTTTCACCCCTGTTCTCCTCCTCACCTCCTCATTTCTCACTCTATCTAGCCTAGTAACCCCCGCCATACTTAACAATAAGTACAATTACAACTTATTTGGAAAGCCGTTAACAAGAGTAGATTGTGAGAAGGATCTCGGCATAATCATCATTGATGATCTCATATCATCTAAGCAGTGTATTTCCACCTCAGAGAAAGCAAATAAGATTCTAGGACTGATTATGCGATCATTTGACTTCAAAAGTCCATCTGTCATTAATACTCTACATAAATCGTTAGTTTGTCCACATTTGGAATATGCTGTTTCCGTATGGTCACCGAATCTCATTAAAGACATTGATAGATTTGAAAAAGAACAACGGCAAGCCACAAAACTGATTCCAAATATCAAAAATAAATCATACGAAAATCGACTAAAACATATGAATCTGTTTCCCTTAAAAAAACGTGGACTCAGAGGTGACTTGATACTTGTCTTTAAGATTTTAAAGGGAATTGACAACATCAAAAGTGAAAAAATGATCACACTGAATGAGAATCCGACTAGAAATAATGGCCTCAAACTGTCCGGGAATAATTTTAATTTAGAATTGGGTAGAAACAACTTCGCCAACTGTGTAGTTAAAGAATGGAATAAACTTTCTGTAGAGGCAGTGCAATGTAGTTCAGTTCGAAGCTTTAAGAATCATTTAGATGAACACCAAAGCAAGATGCTATAATGACTGTCATTTATATCATATTATTTGTTTATTTGTTTTGTTATAATTTGTCCGTTTGCTTGTTATTATTTGCTTCTCATTTATTGTTAGTTATATGTCAATTTATTATTATATACTATTTACTTGTTTGTTTATTATTTAACTATACCTATGCATTCATTTATGTATTTTATTTATTATTTACATTATTATAGTTTTTACTTATTCATTTATTTATTTATCATTATTATGATTTTTTCGCATCCGATCTAGACTTTGACTTTACTTCTTTTTCAGAGTAACAGACTAATACGGAACAGCGCAATATACCCTCATAGCGGATCTTCTTGCCGAACGTCTTACAATGCTGCGCGCTGATTGGTCCGTGCTTTTGCCGAGGACCAGCCTGGCTGCGACCAATGACAAGTTGGCAAACCCTTCTCTGTGGTTGGTGACCTCTCCTGAAACGATGTGTGCGGCTTCCACTAGCTTCCTCATTCTCTTTTCAAGGCCCTTGTGGAGAGG
>NW_027467712.1:4521650-4524150 GCF_046742065.1 Oratosquilla oratoria
TGCAAATCATGAAAAGTAGAAGAATTAGGAAGGAAAGGAAGGGGGGAAATGTTCAGATGGAAAAGGAAGAAGAAAAGGAAGAGTAAGAGGGAAAAGAGATAGCGGAGGAAGAGGGAGAGAAGTAGAAGGAGTTATGAGAGGAGGAGGAGGAGGAGAGGAAGGCAGTAAAGGAAGAGGAGGATGGAGAGGAATAGGAAAAGAAGTATGAGGAGAAAGAAATGGGAATAGGAACACGAGGGAGAGAGGAAGAAGAAAAGGTAAGGGACAAGAAGAAGGAGGAACAGAAGGAAAAACAGAAAGAAGAGGAGGAGGAGAGAGAGGAGGAGAGAGAGGAGATGGGGGAGGAGGAGAAGATGACAGAGGATGAGAAGGACGAGAAGGAGGAAGGAGAGGAAAATGATGATGAGGGAGAGGAGAAGGAAGAGAAGGGGAGCTGGTAGAAGCTTTGGAGTGGGAGAGGAAATAAGAAAAAAAAAAGAAAAAGAAGAAAATATAAGAAATGAAAAAACACGCGATAAAGAAAATGGTAAATAAGACTTAAGGAGTCGAAGCAGAGGAATAAGAAGGAAGGGACGGAAAGAAAGAGAAGAGGAAAGGAAAGCTGGAAAGTGAAAGAATTAGCAGATCAAGAAAATGAAGCGACAAATAAGTGACGACAAGATGAAAGAAAAAAAGGAAAAACCGAGACAATAGGGAGAGAATGCGAAGGGGAATGTGAAAGAGAATGAAGAGGAAGAGGAAGAGGAAGAGGAGGACTTTGAAGAAAACGAAAAATAGACAAGTGGAAGATATAAAATTTGAAGGAAGAAGGGACACACAAAAGAAGACGTGGAGAGTGAATGACGGGAGGAAGTGGACGAGATGAAGGAAGATAAGGAAGAGGAGGACGAGGAGGAGGAGGAGGAGGACGGGTGGGGGAGGAGGAGGGGGGGGAGGGTAGGAAGCGTAGTGAGGGAGAGGCAGCAGGGTCGAGGAGGCTGGCGGTAGTGAGGCAGCATTTCGAACTGAGCCTTTGTAGAAGATCCCGTGCCCGGACGTGGGTACTTTTTCAATGGTGTTCGTTTATTCCCACTTGGCTTCGTCACTAGTACACTCCATCCTTTTCTCGGCGATTCAACACAAAGCGAATCCCTGCGGTAACAAAACTTTATTCCGAATCAAATTTTAGTAAGGAGTAGAAAGGACGTTGTGTATGTATGTTGAGTTTGTCTTAGAGTCCAGTAAGGGGGTTGACTGCTGGTAAGAGGTTGTGAAACCTCGTGTTCTGATGAAGATGTTGGTGATGTTAGCTCCGACTGGAATGTTGGGTGAGATTCAAAAGAAGGCTCGTCTTTATACCACCGCTCCTACTTGTGCTTGTGCTGCAGTTGCTGCTGGCGATCCTGGTACTGTTATAGCTACTGCTGATGTAGCCGATCTGCTGCTGCTCCCTCATCCACCAGGAGGAAAGCCTCAACGTTAGAGTAGCGGTAACCATGATATTGCAGTTATTGTCGATGGTGTGGCAAGGGACGATGTGCTGCTGGAAGTGTAGGTGGTGGTGGTGGTGGCAGTGTGTTGGTGGTGGTGGGGTCTACTAATACCCCTCCCCTCCTCTCCCCCCAAAAAAAAGAAAAATGGTGGTTGTGGTGGTAGTAATGGTACTGATGGTAGTGGTAGTAATGTGGTGATGAAGGTATCGGTGGTGATCGTCGGTGTCGTCGTCGTGACGGTAGTGGTGATGGTGGTGGTGGTTAGTGATAATTGTGGTTGTGGTGGTTGGTGGTGGTTGTGGCTGTGGTAGTAGTGATGATGATTGGTGGTAAATGTGGTTCTGATTGTGGAGATGGTGGTAGATAGTAATCATGGTTTTGGTAGGTGGAGGTGACTACGGCGGCAGCGGTGGTGGTTGTAATTGTAGTGGGTGGTGGCGTTATTGATAGTAATGTTATTGCTGTCGTTATTAGTGGTGGTGGTATTGACGATGGTGGTGAAGGGCTGTCTTGAAAGAGGACGGTGGTGGTGGATTTAATGACGTTGGTGGTTATAATGGTATTTTTGCTAATGTTATGGGGGTGGAGGCATTGGTGGCCGAGAAGGCGCTGCCGTGGTGATTGTTGTATTAGAGGTATGGCTGATAATCATTTGCTGTAGTTGTAGTTGTGGTGGTAGTTGTGTGGTGTTGGTGGTAGTTCTGTGGTATTGGTGATGGAGAGGCTTGATCAACGCTGATATGGAAACTGGTACTTTGGAGAATCGAAGGAGCTATATAATTATTTGTGATATGAAAGGAAAGTGATGATTATTAATATTTTGAGATTATTGGCTCTTGGATGAGGCTCAAGTTTCACTGGATATGTGCGATATTAATAATTAGAAAAGAAAAGAAGAATTAGGAAAAAGGGGATGGAGAAGAAGGAATAGTAAAGAATGGTGTTGATGTTGGTGTGGTGTGGTGTGGTGTGGTGTGGTGTGGTGTGGTGTGGTGTGGTGTGGTGTGGTGTGGTGTGGTGTGGTGTGG
>NW_027467712.1:4541650-4546650 GCF_046742065.1 Oratosquilla oratoria
AGGAGAATAATGAGAAAAATGAGCAGGATTACTTGTTAGCAGGTGGAAGCATGAACCAACAGCTGATTCTGGCGTAAGCGGCAGCTCCAGAAAACAGTGGCGCACCAACGCGGGAAATATGAAAATCAAAATGCGCTCCCGAAATCTGTCCCGGATTTCTGAAGGTTCCGGATTTATGGTTGCCGGATTTTTGAATGTCAGCCTGTATATGTATTTATATATATATTATCCGAAATATAGAAGTTGTATTTTCTTCTAAATTTCCTTTTATTCCGACTGTGGGATTTTCGTGATTATATATATATATATATATATATATATATATATATATATATATATATGTCTTTTTTATTGTCATTAATATCACTTGAAAATGTACAAAGTGTACGAAACGTCGTGAATACATTAAGAACGCTCCATTGTGTTTTACTATGCCTTTTGGCAGCAGTAAATCTGTACTAAACTCAACGCATAAGTCTGCAGTACCCAAAGTAGAACATCAACAAGACCATAAATATAGAAGTCGCTGTATTTTTTAACCATATATATATATATATATATATATATATATATATATATATATATATATATATATATATATATATATATATATACATAAATATGTATTTGCTGTTGAATGCTAAAGCACATGTGGCATCAATGATTTTTAGATAACATTTCTCTAACTTCCTAAGTATCATTTTCTCTTCATGGTTCAAACTCTGGAGGAAAGTACGAAAGTCGTCAGAGTGATTTTCCATTTTATACCGGCAGCTGTTTCAACCATTTCACATTGTCGTCTTCAGGGTAAAACTGATTACAAATGTGAAAAACATTAGAATATAAAGGCCCGTGGGCCTTACAAACAACAGAGAAGAGATAAAAATGGTGGAATATGATTGGTGGGAATATGCGGGTGGGCGGCGCCAAGAAGGGGGCCCTAGTCCTACGATGGGCTTATGTCACGTCTTGTCGGGTTGTCACTTCCGGTGAGCAAATGTCTAGATATACCCTCTCGCCGGGACCTACGGGGAGCTAATGTCACGTCTTGTCGTCTTGAACTTCCAGTGTGCAAATGTCACTGTGTGTGGGTCTGTTTTTCTACTGGAAGGGAGGACATGATCCGATGACTTCTGGACGTTTAATGTAGGCTGCTGTAAAGTAATACTAACTCTCTCGTCAATCATTAAGCGTCCGTAGTTAAAGTCTGTGTGAATTATATCGGTGTCCCTGATGAGGTCTTCCAAGCGCGGCTTCTTGTCATGGGTGTCGATGTAATGCTGGTGAATAACTTCGTTATTTCGGTGTGCTAGCAGTCGCCTTCTTAATTAATTAAGGTGGTCATCGTGTGTAGTCAGCGCGGCAATTCAAACGACAAGGAGACGATTTGCACGTTATTTGCTTTATTTTTGTAATAACAGAACACAAATATAGAGTACATGTAAAGCGCTGAGCAAATATTCATGGAGCAAAATGCAACTGATTTAGACACCGGCATAGGCATCTCATTTACTTTATTGTATTCAGCAATTGCGTACAGTAGTCAATGTCAATAACGATCAGGTACTACTTATTCGTAATCTTTGAGAAGCATATTTTACGGAATTTACGTGCTACAGTGGTTCTTTATTCATTAGCGATAGAAAGATCTAAGCGTATATATTCGCGGGCACCGCCTGTGTTAAAATCAAACTCACTCGAGTAAGGCGCCGAAACTGGTGGAGCATACGATCTAAATGGCACTCAGCGTTGAGGAAAAAAAAGAAAAAAAAAAAAAAATCACGTCAGCGATCGTACTCGTAATGCTATGTACAGTGCCAAGTAAATTAAACTATCACAATGGAACCGATTTAGAAACCTTTCCTGGATGCATGTGTATCCATACTATGAGTTTCAATTGAGTGGAGAGGAGATAGATACACGTTCGTGCGAGACGGATCAGACGACGACAATTACGCATTTTCAAATGACCATAAAAGATTACAAAGGCGGAGCATGGCGACAGGAGACCTTTTGGTCCATATCTATGTCGGATACGAAAAACATAAAATGATGATAAATAAAAAAAATAAAAAATAGATAGATAAATAGATAGATAAATAGTTAAATAAATAAATAAATAAATGAATAAATAAATAAATAGATAAGTAAATAAATAAATAAATAAATAGATAAATAGATAAATAGATAAATGAATGAATAAATAAATAAAACAAATAGGTAAATGAATGAATGAATGAACGAATGAATGAATGAACCTTGACCTTGTCCTGCGAGGTTAAATTTTCTTGTGAATTAAGGGTATGCTCTAGGAAGCGTATGTCTTTCTGGAGGAAAGAACACTTCTTAAGTTTCAGTTTGAGACCTGCCTGTTCTAGTCGTGAGAAGACAGTGTGTAGAGTGTTTAGATGTTTGCCAACTGAAGCGATGATCACATCATCGAGGTATATAAGCACTGAATGTCCCAGGAAATCTGGACATACTTTGTGCATGAGTCGTGTAAACATTGAAGGGGCTGATACGAGACCAATGGCGAGTCGTTTGAGGTGATAGTGACCTGTAGATGTGCTAAAGACTGTCAGAGGCCTAGACTCTGGGGTAAAGGGGATCTGGAAATATCTCAACATAAGGTCTATGGTCGTGAACGGTACGTTGTTTTCACCGACGGAGTGGAGGATATCTTCTAAGATTGGAATTGAATGTCTTTCTGGTTTGATTAGCTCATTTAATTATCTGAAGTCTACCACAGGGAGGAAGGAACCATCGCGTTTGGGGACAACAAAAAGGAGGAAGTTCCATTCGCTGATAGATGATTCAATAATGTCTTATGCAATCATGTCTTGGATAAGGTTATCTACAATCATACGTTTTCTGTGTGGTAATCTGTATGCGGGAATGTAACATGTTTTAGAGTTCCACGAAGGGGTATATGATGCTGAATAAGATTAGTGACTTCAAGGGGTCACCTTGAGTGTCAATGGTATGTTTGAACTTGTTGCAAAGTGCAAGTAAGTCTACTTGTGCATCACTGAAATCAATTTGGTTAAGATGAGATGCATCAATGGGTTCTTATGCTGTTTGCACGTTGGAAAATGTGTAACAAACCTGAAAAGCTAGAAACTTGTCGTCCATGACTTTAATGCGTGAGGGATATACTTCGAAATTGCAAATGTTTGTACCAACTGTGAGATGGAGGGGTGCATTAGTGTCATTGGCAATTAAAATGTAAGTATGACCTTTCTTTGATATAGAGCTGATGGCTGAAAGTAGGGAAAAGCCATTGACACGGCAAGTTTCTGGAATACAGAGTACATCGATGACTTGTGCTTGGAAAATTCTTATGTGTTTCCTTGTATATTTACGAGGGAACAGCGTCTTTGGGCTGATAAGCATTGCATGAGTGTGTTTGAAAGTAGATAACACTTCCGAGGCTGGGGCAGATTTTATGTTGAAATCCTCTAAGAGGGGAAATAAATTGTACTCAAGCGGTGAAAGATCAACGTTTTTACTAAGAGTTTTGTTTAGTTTTGTTGATTTGGACATGCGAGAGGATTTAGAGCGTTTGTTACTTTTTGAATGCATGTCCACAGCAGGTCGTGAATTGGAAGTTAGATACGTGGGAATGTGTGTGTTTGTCGGTGCCATTTGAGTTAACAGCTGGTTAATTTGAGTTAATTTGAGCGGTTGTGCTACAATCATTTAGCGTTAAATCATGTTCTGCCTGCTCAGCCACGTTGACGTGGTTAACGTTGTGAGAATTTGCTGATGGCAATGCAGGGAGGAAATGATTTGCATAAATGATGCCACGGTGAGCAGGGTAAATGATGATATTATGTTGCTTCATCAATGCTAAGCCTGTGAGGATATCAACAAGGAAATAGACGTCAGCTATGTAGGTGGTAACTGGAATGGCTGGGCACTCATCTTTGAAACTGATATCTATGGAAAATTTATCAATGATTAGGAAAGGTACACCATCTACACTGCAAAGGTTGACGTCGGGGGTTCCAAAATAGTGACACGTTTGTTTCAGTGCGGAATATGTGGAAACTGTGTAGTGTCATGATGTTAATGGGGGAGCCCGTGTCGAAAAATATCTTCACTTTGGTGTTACTAGACTTAGCATTGAAAGTTAAGGAATCTGAAGGCATGTCTGGGATATCCAGGGTATATACCGGTATAGTTGAAAATGAAATATCTAGGTATGGAGTAATTGACCTGGGTGTGCACTGAGTCTTTGTATTCTGTCGTCACAAGGGAGATGTGTTACGTGAATGCCTTGCAGGAAATGTGTTACATGCATGTCTAGCAGGAGATGTGTTACGTGAATTCCTAGCAGATGTGTTACGTGAATGTCTAGCAGGAGAGCTAGCTGGGGATTCCGGTCTGTGTTTTCTCCGTGCTAGCAGCACACGGCAACGATTACTTGTGTGGAAACATATACCATGATGCTCGCAATATCGGTTCGATTGTGAAGGGTATCTGTGATATCACGTGTTAACGAGATGTCCTGGTTTGTGGCAGTATGTACAAAACATTCGTGTTCTTGAAGGAGATCGTTGTCGTGAGCGATCTCGCGTGCGTGATGTATGTCTTGATCTCGTGTTATGTGAGGGGAACCGTGTGACCTGTGCTATCCTGTATGTTGGTGCTATGGGTACTGATTGGTTTTGTATCTGAGTGATAACTTGGTCCGTGTCAGAGAATTTCCTGAAGAATTTGCCTAATGTGATACCTGGTGTGAATGTAATGGTGCTGGCTTTCTGGAGTGTGTCTGGGTGTAATTGTGAGAGAAGGTGAAAGTAGGCAATGAGAGAGGCTACGTTATCCAATGAGATTGTGTTGTCTGAGAGTTATTCAGAGTTTTTGACACTTTATTCTGAGTTTGCTCTTAAATGCTGAAGTTAGTTTGACTGCCTTTTCTTTAGTAGTGTGTGGGGCATGATTGTACGTTTTCCTCCAAAGAGTATAGAAGGGAAATGCTCCAAGTGGCTCAAAAG
>NW_027467712.1:4574150-4576650 GCF_046742065.1 Oratosquilla oratoria
TGCTAAAAGAACTTGAGATTACGTGAAGGAAGTGAATTATGTCGGGTTAATTCTTTGGTTGGAAGGCGGCGGAAATGCTTGAGGAGCGCGACAATGGAGGCTTATATCTTTCGACCTGAAGGTGCGAATGAGAAGGGTATCTTCGATCTTGTCTAGAATCAAAGGACTGGAAGGATTTGGAATTATCCTAATGTGAAGACGACCTAGAGATATTACGTACTTAGTAGAGAAAGAGGGAAAGTGTAGAGAGTAAGTAAGAGGGAGTGAGTGAGAGGAAGGGAGAGAGGGGGGAAAGAGAGAGAGAGGGAGAGGGGATGGCAAGGAGCTTCTTGAGAGGAAGGGACAAATATAAGGGGTAAAAGATTTTGGGTGGTTGGAGAGGTGGAATTTATCCCTGGAGAAGACCTCTGTTGGTGTAAAAGAACTCCCAGGGCGGGTGGGCAAGGAGAAAGATTAGTTGAAGAAGTGAATGGCGGCGCGAGGGAGGGTCTGATATACAGGCAGAACGAGACCCTGAGGATTGGTCGGGGAAGTGGATGTGTCTCTAGAATATATGGGGGGGGGGGGCTAAGTGTAGGAATGATTACGAGTTAAGGGAATCGTATGACCTGAAGGGAGAGACAAGTATCTAGGAGGATTTACCACACGATATTCAAGGTTGCTTGGTTCATGCCCGGGATAGGTGTTTGGAATTAGAATAATAGAAGAGTATCTTATTGAATCTGAAAGCCTCCAGGTCAGCCTGGAGGAAGAAATTATCTTAAATGTTATTACCCAGCTATTTGATTCGCGCTATTACTGAAGGAATAGATTAATGTAGTAAAAGTACTTTCAGTTATATCATGGAAGGAGATACATATCTCTACAGGATCCTATATTTATTTAGACTTTGTTCTCATATATTTCAATCGATCGTTGTAGATTTCTGATCACCACAGAAGAAAATTAATATTCAAATGTAATAATTTTGTCAAAGACTTTGTGCATCATTAACATTGAACGACTATAACGCATTGAAATTGTGAAAATTATATTTCTATGGCTCATGATTTTATTTTACATGTTACTTGTGACAAGTAATGTCAAGTCTACGAAAAAATATATAGAATTAAAGTATATAAGGTAGTGTGCTTGGGTTGTTTGGGCAGGTAACAGCGACTGCTAGAAATTAGAGAGAACTGCGGGACTCAAACCCGCGATAGGGAAGGTACGAGAGGCCAGAATGGAATAACAAAAGTGATTAGGCAACTCACAGGATTATAAAAAGCAACTCATGCCTAAACAATCCATTACTTAATGTACAATGATGCCAGAGAGACCATCAGGATATCTAAATCTACCAGTAAATTAATTTTCACGATAAACATTAATCATTCTTTGCATTTTTTAAAAGGGTTGTTTAGTGGACTATAAGAATAATCTATTCCTCCTGTCTCAGGAAAGTAAACATTAAAGTGTGTGTACTGTCGACAGGTTTTGAATCTGATACACATTTGGTGACCTACTGATTGTTTCTGGCGTCTCCCAATAGATAAGTCAATTTTAGTTACAAGAACTTTGTGATGTTTTGTACATCGTTCCTGTCTCCTATGCGCAACAGAGACTGGTGCATTCCCAAGTGTTTACCAGTGACTGCCACTTACCCTTGATATCCGTGCAGATAGGCATGAATAAAAGCATCGGCCCCAATTAAGATCCACTTGACTTAAACTGAATGTATTCACTGTAAGAGATGCGGATATCCACATATAAAATCATTACTTAAGTACCAAGTACCATCAGTCAGTCACGAGGTATAAGATAGTTGTATATGTTGACAGTAATTTATATCTGTATATGTATTGGGATAAGTTTTCTAAAAGGACAATAACAGCAGATACTTACCACCTTGGTACTCTAACAGAATGTAAGTTATACCACAATTAGAAGAGTTCCAACCAAATATCTTCTTTCAGTACGATCAAGGAGACCCTCACTGGGGGACAAAAGTTCGCGACATCTTTAATGAAAAGTTTTCCGATTGCTGATTAGGAAGAGGTGGCTCGATATCATGGCCTCCTCATTCCCCAGATATAACTCCCTGAGACTTCTCTTGTGGAGCCATGTGAAAGATGTGTACCGCATCAAAGTTAAGGACATAAATGACCTTAAACAAAGAATAATTGCCACTGTGGAGACAACTGAGGAGGATATGTTAAGAAGAGCGTGGACATAAACTGAATATCGTTTAGATGTCCGTATAAAAAAAGGGCTTATATAGAAATTCATTAATGCTTTGAATACCAATTTACTATTCATTTGATATTGAAAAAAAAATCAACATTAACTTCAGTTGCAATTTTGATAAAATCTTCAAACTATCTAAAGACTTAGTGGGCAATTTGTACTTCTATCCTATGCATATTCTAATGATAACAGAAGGTGTTGCACCGAGTCGTTACCAGAGATCCTCTTACAATTCTTTGCGAAAGCAATTGCAAGTTCCGCCAATTGCAGGTGT
>NW_027467712.1:4581650-4594150 GCF_046742065.1 Oratosquilla oratoria
CTCTGTAGGTAAAAAGGGAGGGTGACGGGGACGTATTATTTCTATTAGTCTATCTCTATTTCTCTGTCTCTATCTCTGTCTCCATGACCTCCTCTATATACCTGTCTGTTTGTTTGTCTATCTGTCCGTCTGTCTGTCTCTCTGTCCATCTGTTTGTCTATCTGCCTGTCTCTCTGTCTGCTTATATGTCTCTCTGTCTGTCTGACTGTTCGTCTGTTCGATTGTCTGTATGTTCGTCTGTTCAATTGTCTGTCTGTTCGTCTATTCGATTGTCTGTCTGTTCGTCTGTTCGATTGTCTGTCTGTTCGTCTGTTCGATTGTCTGTCTGTTCGTCTGTTCGATTGTCTGTCTGTTCGTCTGTTCGATTGTCTGTCTGTTCGTCTGTTCGATTGTCTGTCTGTTCGTCTGTTCGATTGTCCGTCTGTTAGTCTGTTCAATTGTCTGTCTGTTCGTCTGTTCGATTGTCTGTCTGTTCGTCTGTTCAATTGTCTGTCTGTTCGATTGTCTGTCTGTTCGATTGTCTGTCTGTTCGTCTGTTCGATTGTCTGTCTGTTCGATTGTCTGTCTGTTCGATTGTCTGTCTGTTCGATTGCCTGTCTGTTCGATTGCCTGTCTGTTCGATTGCCTGTCTGTTCGATTGCCTGTCTGCTCTCGCTCTCTCTCTCTCTCTCTCTCTCTCTCTCTCTCTCTCTCTCTCTCTCTCTCTCTCTCTCTCTCTCTCTCTCTCTCTCTCTCTCTCTCTCTCTCTCTCTCTCTCTCTCTCTCTCTCTGTCCTTATTGTCGAAATAAAAACTAAGCAAGCAAACTATCTATATGGAGTATGATTTTACAAGAGCATGTTATTTTTTTTATAGGATTTTGTACATTAATCGTTTCTGACAACCGGTGATAAGGAACTAATGTTGGTATTCTTAAAAAAAACATTCCTTATATAAATCTTATATAAATCCTTGGAAGGGATTTTTTTTTTAAGTATATACCACCGCAAAAAACTTATGGTGGTATTATAGTAAATAAAAAAAGAATTCTCCGGTTTGCGAGTTTTTCTCGATACCCGGCAAAACGGTCGCACCGGACCCTGGGTAGGTGTAAGGGTTTATTCAGTTCGTTTCACGTTTTCAACTGGAACTGATCTGATTCACGTTGTTCATTTATTAATATTATGAGTTCTTACAATTTTATCAATAACAAAATCATGAAGTTTGAATAATCCTAAACTTAAATTGATATTATGGTCAAAGGTTTGTTTAATATGACTGGATTCGATGATGTTTCTTTCTAATAAGGTTTCTTGTAGATCCTTAATAGAAAGAAACATCATCGAATCCAGTCATATTAAACAAACCTTTGACCATAATATCAATTTAAGTTTAGGATTATTTAAACTTGATGATTGTTGCGGGCCCGTCCATGGCTAGACACTTCCCCGTCATACGTGTGCGCATGCGCCTGCGCAGGTTGGTTAGAATGAGTGGTCGCCAAATGGTGACGTCTGGCAACTGGGAGCCAGTGGAAGTACGGTAGCTTGCGGGGTACCTCCTTCCCCCTTTTACAAATCCTGTCACCATACCTGACAGTTGTTCCTAGATTTCTCTTGTTACCTAGTTGGGTAACGGTAAGAATTAAGTATACTAGATTGTACCATATTATTATTCATGTTGTATATTATTAATGTTGTATCATATCATTAATGTTATAAATATAGATACTTATAATTGTAGAGTTTACCAAATACCCCAACTGAAATACACGAGATAGATAAAATGTTACCGCACCCTTATATACCTGAAGGGAACGTAACATGTGGGGGCCCGTGTCTGGGATATTGAGAATTGTGCATACGTAGACTAGAGCTCCACTTAGTGTGACAAGTGTTGTGTTGTGCCAACAAATTGCCAGTGTTTAATAGTGTCTATCGGTCGCACCGTAATCCCGTAGAAGTTATCTATCTTATGTGTTTAACTATTAGCTAGCTGTTAGTATATAATTACTATTCCGAGTTCAAAATGTTTGATATCGACCAATTTCTTGCTAACCCTTCAGGCAAAGCTCTATGGGATATAAACAAGGAATGCTTGATCGGCATTGCCCGACGCCTCGGGTTAGGGGGTTACTCAAGCTTGAATAAAGGCCCTCTGAGGGAAATGGTCTTCAACCACCTCGTTAAGGAGGGAATGATCAGGGAGGATGATATACCCGCAACAGAGGAATCTGATAAAGAGCCAAATAACGTAGATCCGCAGATTGGCAGTGACAATGAACTTAGTTACATGGCTTCACAGATTGACAATATCAACGAGCCTAATAAAATTGCTCCAAATGGTGCTATTGCCAATAAGCCAAGTAACGAAGCTCCACAAATTGTTACTGCCAAGGAGCCTAGTAACCTAGCCTTACAAGTTGAACTCAGAAAAATCGAGTTACAGTTGGAAATACTCCGTCGAGAGCAAACGAGAGCAGATGCCCCTGTGTTTAGGCTCGAGTCCCAACTTGCAAGTGTGCCCAAGTTCAATGAAGACGAACCCGACAGGTTCTTTGCAATATTTGAAAAAATGGCGCATTTGAATGGGTGGCCACTTGATAAATGGACTCAACTTGTCTATCGGTCGTTTACTGGTAAGGCGTTGGATGTCTTCTCCGCTCTCTCTGAAGAGCAGGTGAAAGACTACTATATGGTTAAGTCCACCGTCCTTACCAGCTATCAGCTTGTGCCTGAGGCTTATCGCCAGCAGTTTAGGAACTTGAAAAAAGGGGGAAAAGAGACATACGTCGAATATTTTCGACGCAAACAAGCTTTGTTCCAACGGTGGATAGAGAGTGAATCAGCTCATCGGAGCCATGATAAAAACTGGCTGAGTTGATCCTGCACGAAGACATCCGCAACAACTTTCACCCCGATGTACGAGCGTACCTAGATCAAAGAGGTATACGTACCCTAGCTGATGCCGGCCCAGTTGCCGACCATTACATTCTTACTAACCCCCGCCAAAGTTACAGGTCTTCTGCTCCTGCGTCCCAACCCAGCCAAGTACGTGCCCACCAGACATTTACTCTTGCACCATTCGCCCCTCAGGCAGCAGCGCCGGGACCTCGGTCGCCATCAGGATTTCCATCATATACCACAGGTAAGCCCGTTGCCCGTGAGACCGGGGGACCTATCTTTAATAGTGAGAGGAAACCTTTTTGTAAATATTGCCGTAGGCTCGGTCATGATGTTAATGACTGCTTCAGAGTAAAGAGCAAAATTCCCTCTCACCCAGGGACCCCCTCTCTCTCGATCAATGTGGCCAAACAGACGGAAGTACAGTTGGATCCTCTATCACCTACAAATAACCGACCTGTTGTGTCTCCCACCTCCTCCACCTTTGAACCATATTGTTCATCAGGTTCCGTAGCTCTAAACGAGTCAAGTGTACCCGTTCCCATTAAGATCTTGAGAGACACAGGCTCAGCCTTATCTCTGGTTACCAAAGAAGCTGTCCCCTTCCTAGATGAGTGCTACACTGGTAATTGGGTTCTAGTGAACGGTTTGACCGGGGGATCGCGTATCCCACTGTGCCAGCTATACTTACAGTCCCATATCAAATCAGGCTATGTCACGTTAGGGGTAGTGGATAGGGTACCGGTAGAGGGCGTCTCCCTCTTAATAGGAAATGACCTCGCTGGAGGCGTGACGTTACCAAATGTCATGGTCTCGTCACGTCCTACCGCTGAGAATAACACCACACAATTAGAGGAAGACATCCCTGGGCTATTTCCTGCGTGTGCAGTCACACGTAGTATGAGCCAACAGGCAGATGTCCCAAGCAATGAATCTGTCGAGGGAGGTGGCATCGATGTGGTTTCCCCTTTGTCTAGTGAGAAATCGGAAGAAGACCCTATTCAAGTAGACCCCCCTGACCTCGGTCTAGGTGAACTCTTCAAAGATTCCTCACCGACAGATAAACCTAAGAATAATACAGATGAGAATAGTGTCACGACCCTGACTAGTTTTGGCTCCTCTCCTGTTACTAGGAGTAAGCTTGTTCAACTCCAGGCAGAGGACCCGGAACTAGCCAGTTTTCTTAATAGGGCAGTTAGTGAAGTGGAAGCCCAACAGGAGGCCAATTGCTATTACACTAGCTCTGGCGTGCTAATGCGGAAATATCGTCCCGCTACCTCCCCCGCCAGTCACCCTTGGTCAGTGCACCACCAGATAGTGATTCCGAAGCCCCTACGCCAAGATATCCTTAGCATTGCTCATGACGGCGTAGGAGGACATCTAGGAACCAGGAAAACTTATGCCAAAATTCTATCGCATTTCTATTGGCCTAAGTTACGCAGAGACGTCGGTACATACTGCCGTACATGCCGTCCCTGTCAGTTAGTGGGAAAACCAAGCCCCAGTATCAAACCGTTCCCGTTACAACCCATACCAGTGATAAAAGAGCCTTTTAGTAGGATCACAATTGATTGCGTAGGTCCCTTACCAAAAACCCCCGTGGTCATCAGTTCCTACTTACCATCATAGACAGTGCCACTCGCTATCCGGAGGCTATTCCCTTACGCCGCATCACGGCAAAGAATGTTGTAAGAGCCCTAGTTCATTTTTTTACCCAAGTAGGCCTTCCCACAGTGATACAATCCGATCAGGGATCCAACTTTACTTCCCGTTGTTTAACAAGGTGATGGAAAGCCTAGGTGTCAAGCAATCTAGGTCCTCGGCTTATCACCCGCAATCCCAGGGGTGTAGTAGAAAGGTTCCATCAAACCCTCAAAAGAATCCTAAGGGCCTTTTGCTTGGAAACCGGAAGGGACTGGGACGAGGGAGTAGATCTCCTGCTGTTCGCTATCCGAGATAGTGTTCAGGAGTCGTTAGGTTATAGCCCTTTTCAGTTAGTTTATGGACACGAGGCACGGGGTCCCCTTAAAGTCTTGAAGGAGAGCTGGATAAGCAATGAGCCAGAGACCCCGTTGGCCTCCTATGTGACAAAGTTTAAGGATAAACTTCAATTAGCTATAAATCTTGCCCATTCAAACCTAGAAGGTGCTCAAATTAAAATGAAGCACCAGTTTGATAAGTCAAAAGGAGCAAGGGATAGGTATTTTAAGAGTGGAGATAAAGTCTTAGCTTTCTTACCATTAAAAACTAACCCTCTTCAAGCTGTGTATAGTGGACCGTATCAAGTCTTAGAGCGCCAAGGTCAGGCCAACTATGTCCTCCACACTCCAGAGAGACGCAAGAAAAAGCGTCTAGTGCATATTAACTTGTTGAAACCCTACCACGATCGTGGTGAGGGTGTGGTAGGAGATAGTGCGGAGGCTGACCCTCCGTCACCTGCGTGCTTAGTAGTGCCGGAAGTTAGTGAAGAAAGTGATGAGAGTTTCTCTGAAGCTCTTAGTGGGTCATGTGTTAAGATGGAAAACTCAGTGATATTACGAGACCCCACTGTGAAGTTAAAACATCTCTCTGGTGCCCAAGCGAAGGACATAGAATCCCTGCTACGAACGTACGTGTGCATATTCGGTGATCACCCTCGCCCCTGCTCAGCACTGGAACACGACGTGGAGACCCATGGGGCCCCTCCCATCCGCCAACGTCCTTACCGCTTGAATACCTTCAAGAGAGAATACGTCCGAGCTGAGGTGCAACGTCTCCAAGAGCTCGGCATTGTACAGCCCAGCCACAGCCCGTGGGCATCTCCTGTTGTCCTCGTGCCGAAGCCAGATGGGTCGATGCGGTTATGTGTCGACTACCGACGGGTCAACGCGGTAACGGAAGCGGATGGGTACCCCTTGCCTCGCATAGACGACGTGATAGACGACGTGATCGACGACGTGGGCTCGGCGCGATGGGTAACCAAGCTCGACCTCCTCAAAGGCTACTACCAGGTCCGACTGACTGAGCGCTCGAGAGCCATCTCCGCCTTCGTCACCCCAGAGGGACTGTACGAATTCTCCGTTCTTCCCTTTGGGTTGCGGAATGCCCCGGCCACCTTTCAGCGCCTTATGAACCGCCTCACAGCCGGGATGGACGGCGTCCGGTGCTATCTCGACGATATCGTCGTCTTCGGGGACACCTGGGAGTTGCACCTGAGTCGCCTGAAATCTCTCTTTGCTGTGCTGGCTGCCAACAACCTGACGGTGAACCTCGCCAAAAGCGAGTTCGGCCATGCCCGGGTCACCTTCCTGGGACATGTGGTCGGGCAGAATGAGGTTCGACCTGTTGCAGCCAAGATTGCGGCCATCCAACAATATCCGACACCAGACGACAAAAAAGCAGTGATGAGGCTGATAGGGATGGCCGGATATTATCGGCGCTTCTGTCCAAATTTTTCTTCTATTGTGGCACCGATGACCGACCTCCTCAGCGGCAAGAAGGCCTTTAGGTGGTCGCAGATGTGCCAGGAGTCCTTCGAGAGCTTGAAAACCCTATTATCCAACGCGCCCGTGCTACGAGCCCCTAACCTGGAGAAGCCGTTCACCCTTCACGTCGATGCTAGTGACGTCGCCGGAGGAGCAGTGCTGTTGCAGGAAGGTGAGGGGGATTCCGTGTTGCACCCAGTGGGATATTTCTCGAAGAAATTTAACAAGCACCAGAGAAATTATGCCACCGTTGAAAAGGAGGCACTTGCGTTGTTGTTGGCCCTTGACCATTTTAGAGTTTATATAGGTAGCACAATTCATCCAGTGCAAGTGCGTACAGATCACAACCCCTTAATATTCGTTGAAAAGATGAAGAACACTAATCAAAGACTTTTAAGATGAGCGTTGGCACTACAGCCCTTTAACTTGAAAATCTCACATATACGTGGGAGAGAGAACGTCATAGCCGACGCGCTATCACGTGGTCCAGCTCTCTCAGGAGATGCTCCTTAGGTTAAGAGGTTGTTTATATCAAGTGTAGTATACTCATTTTGTTTGATTTTGGTTCTTTTGTGTGGTTATTACTTGTCTTTTATAATATAAATTTTTCTGTGCAACTATGTAATGTGTTTTTTTTATGTTCGCTTCCCATTTAGGGAAGATCACATTTTTTGGGGGGAGGTGTTGCGGGCCCGTCCATGGCTAGACACTTTCCCGTCATACGTGTGCGCATGCGCATGCGCATGCGCATGCGCAGGTTGGTTAGAATGAGTGGTCGCCAAATGGTGACGTCTGGCACCTGAGAGCCAGTGGAAGTACGGTAGCTTGCGGGGTACCTCCTTCCCCCTCTTTCTCTTTAATCCTGTCACCATATCAGACAGATGTTCCTAGCATTCTCTTGTTACCTAGTTGGGTAACGGTAAGAATTAAGTATACTAGATTGTATCATATTATTATTCATGTTGTATATTATTAATGTTGTATCATATCATTAATGTTATAAAAATAGATACTTAAAATTGTAGAGTTTACCAAATACCCCAACTGACTTGCATCAGATAGATAAAATGTTACCGTACCCTTGTATACCTGAAGGGGAACGTAACAATGATTTTGTTATTGATAAAATTGTAAGAACTTCTCCAAGTGCTACTAAGCGGGGGTGACGTAACGTTATGGACCAAACGTCCGTATATGTAAACATCGGCTCTACCTGATTGTGAAGCATCTTGTGTGTACTTCCCATGTTCCTAGCTTGTCTTTTACTTTATGTACATATATCCACCTTTGTCTCCGTAACTGTGTATTCCTTGATAATGTCTTAAATAGACGAAAACGTTTGGACTAAGCTTCTTATTTCCCAGTGTTTTTTCTGCATATGTATATATATATATATATATATGTATATATATATATATATATATATATATATATATATATATATATATATTGGAACGACACAAGAAAAAAAATCCATCCGCTCAGGAATTGAATTGTAAATACAGCCTGTGTGTGTGTTTACACACACACACACACACACACACACACACACACACACACACACACACACACACACACACACACACACACACACACACACACACACACACACACACACACACACACACATGTGGCGGATTGGTAAGGCACTGGCCTCACAAGCCGGAGAACCGGGGTTCGATTCTCCGGCCGGGCGGAGACAAGTTGGGTTTGTCTCCTTTCACGTGTAGCCCCTGTTCACCTAGCAGCGAGTAGGTACGGGACGTTAGTCAAGGAGTTGTGACCTTGCATTCCCGGTGTGTGGAGTGTGAGTGGTCTCAGACCTACCCAGAGATCTGCTAATAATGAGCTCTGAGCTCACTGCCGTAGGGTGGTGTCTGGCTGTCTCGAAAAGAGGCTGCAGCAGATCCGAGGTGAATACACACACACACACACACACACACACACACACACACACCACACACACAAACACACACACACACACACACACATAAATACATACATACATACATATATATGTGTGTATATATATATATATATATATATATATATATATATATATATATATAAATATATATATATATATATATATACATATATTGCATTTATTCAATATTGTTCATAAAAAGTCCGTTTTACCGCAGGGCAACTAAATGTGTGTTCATAAATGAATATTATGAATGCATAGTTGTATTCAATTTAACGACAAGACTTACGTCTCTCAACATGCATAACTACATATACATGCACAATTGTAGGATTTTAGTCACGCCAAACCATCGCTCTTTTTTGGATGTGGTGGTTCAAATCCACTGGTAAAATGAGGGTGTTTTAAATATACTTTCCAACGTACAACTGGGTATTTATTATCACTGTTTTATACCCTAATCATTTATAAGTTCCAAAAGAAACATTTGAAAAATAAAAGTTGGAATTATACTCTCCCCAGTGAAATTCATCAAATGGAATTGGATAAACAGAAAAGCGAATAATACATGACATTATTCACTGAAAAACAACAACAATTACTTAATGGTATTTCAAATTACTCTACTCAAAGAAGGGTTATAGCCGACTAAGTAAAGCATTAAGTCCCATAACGAGAACAATGGTAACCTATTGGCGGGACAAAAGGAAGAATAACGAGCAATGCAAAATTTATAGTTTCTTCGACGTAGCGACAGCGAAGACTGTCAGGGGACGAAGAGTTGTCGTCAAGAACCATTACATCTTTTCTGTCTTGGCCTTAATTGCAGCAAGACGATGCCCAGGTCGAAAGAGCCGGCATGCAATGAAGATGTAGGGCACAGGACCGGAATGGGACAACGAGCAATGCAAAATTTATAGTTTCTTCGACGTAGCGACAGCGAAGACTGTCAGGGAACGAGGAGTTGTCGTCAAGAACCATTACATCTTTTCTGTCTTGGCCTTAATTGCAGCGAGACGATGCCCAGGTCGAAAGGCCCGGCATACAATGAAGGTGTAGGGCACAGGGACTGGATGGGACTTAACCCTTTAAACTCCAATGACAAGATGTCTTGCCATTTGGTAAAAAAAAAATAAAAATAAAAATAAAAAAAAAATCATAAAATACCAAAATGTTTGATCAAACATAAAAGAAATATTACGTCAATCCTCGCGTGGTCAAGCTGCATCAGATGATATTCGGATGTACGGGCCGGCGCGAGGCCTACCATATCCGGTTTTTCGTATCTACACCACAAGCGGCTGACATGAGTTGAATGGGTTAAAAACGGTTGGCATATGAGAACTGTGTCCAGTGAAGTAATAGGGTATCAATAGGTGCAGGATGAGACTAGAAACGGAGTAGTGCGTAGAAAAGAGGTCATTACTAAGAAAGGTATAGGGCAGTATTTCCCAACCTTTTCGAAATGCTTACCCCAAAATTCAATTTCGCAGTTATCAATTACCTCATTGAACATATACCCGGTAATATCGGATTTTTTTTTCGCTGTCACCTGATGGCTGTATATATTTAAGGATCCAACACAAATGCAAACTTTTCCACTTTTATGTATATATGTGATTGGAGAGAGTTAAACTGGTTGACTTGGTCAGGCTACCTCTTTTCACACAGAACACCCATTACTCCGAAAATATGTGTCCATTACCCCACAGGGGTAATTTACCCTGGGGTTGGGAAACACTGGCGTAGGGTGTAGGAACAGTAGCAAAATTAAGAAAGTTATAGGGCGAAGGAACGGCGTATGACCTAGGAACATAGTAGGATACAGGAACGAGGTAGAGTTACTAATAGTGCGCAGGAACAGGGTAGGGCTAGGAGACTTTACATATTATATTACTATAATCAAAGGGAAGAGAAAGGAGATGGGAAGGGGAGGAGGGATGAAAGAAGGGAGAAAGGGAGAGAGGTGAGGAGGTAGGAGGGAGATAAGGAGAGCGGAAGAGAGAAGAGGAGAGGGGAAGGGGGAGAAGATTGATTATCATTTATGGAGTCAAAACGCATGAGCAGTGTAGGTTGCAGGAGGCGGGAAAGACGGAGGAGTGACATAGGATCTAGAAACTAGGTAGTGCGTACGAATGGGGTTAGACTAGGGACAGGGTAGCACTAGGAACTGGGTTGGCCTAAGAAAAGGTCAGGTAGTAACAATTTGATCGGACGCCCGGGACAATTGCCCCCCGACAACTGCCCCCCGGACAACTGCCCCCTGGACGCAGGAACAAGGGAGAAAAGACAAAAACAATGGAGGAAGCAAAAAGGAATCAGAAGTCAGTAAGTTAAGATTAAGAATTTGCTATGTCATTTGCTCTGGCTGAAGCTGTATTCAACTTCGTCTTTGGATTACGTGTTGGATTCGTGATCGACAGCTATTTCCCTCCCGGAAGAGAGCTCAGAGCTCGTATGACCGATCTATGGGTAATGCTATGACCTTACACACACACACACCCAACTCCCCGCCCACGAGAGTCCGAGTAACGACTATTTTCGAATGCTCCCAGGCATCTGCGTTAAGTAATGATCACTTCGGATCAATCCTTGGCCTAAAATGTTGAAGGTGTGCAAAGAAAAATGACATCATAGAATCCCGAGTCCTTTTCAAGTGAATCTAGATTACCTTAACCAAGCCCAAGCTTAGGTATCCTGACCAATGAAAGAAAAGATAAAACAGCTGAAAGTGTTCTCAAATAACGTGAGAACTGAAAGGAACATTATGCAAGGTAGAGGTAATTACAAGAAAAACAGAATTTCTTGTTTCTGAAAATATTTGTTACAGTGCATGGAAAAGAGTAACCTCTCTGATTTGCCAGAAATGCTCTCATCATTTTCTTTGAGCAGATAAGGCACTGACTTGCATTCTAAAAAGTTGCAATCCCTTTGCTGCGATAATATCTCCAAAGTTTAAGAAAATTATCAGACATGAACTAGAATAAACTTTACATATTATATTACTATAATCAAAGGGAAGAGAAAGGAGATGGGAAGGGGAGGAGGGATGGAAGAAGGAGAAAGGGAGAGAGGTGAGGAGGTAGGAGGGAGAGAAGGAGAGAGGAAGAGAGAAGAGGAAAGGGGAGGGGGGAGAGGAGATTGATTATCATTTATGTTATAGCAGGAAGATCATGATGGCAAGTGTTTTGCACATAAGAACATAAGAATAAAGGAGACTGCAAGAGACCATAAGGCCTATGTTCTATGTTTATTAGCCCCATTATCCCCAGCTATGAAATTATCTAATCTTTTCTTAGAACAATCAATAGTTTTAGCTCTCAGTAAATGGTTACTATGTCTTTTCTATCTGTTAACCACTCATACCTACTTCCTTCCACATCGAGTGGAATTTTACAGAAAAATAGGTGGAAATGAGTGAACGTCATGGAGAGGGGGATAGGGAGGGAGAAAGAAGTGGAGAAAAAGAAGACAAAAGATAAATGAGGGACGAATATTTCTGGAAAGGAATGAGAAGGAAAAAGAGGAAGAATGTACACAAGGCAAGAGAAGTGAAAACTAAAGACAAAGAAAGATGGCGGTGTCAAGGGATGGAAAAGGAATAAGGAAGGCATAAGAGGAATACAGAGGGAAATGGGAAAGTAAGGAGAAGAAAACAGGTGAGGAATAGTCACGATGAAGTGGAGAGTTTATTAAAGAAAATGAAAATGGGAAAGTAAGGAAAAGAAAATAAGTGAGGAATGGTCAAGATGAAGTGGATAGTTTATTAAAGAAAGTTAAAATGGGAAAGTAGGGAAAAGAAAACAGGTGAGGAATGATTAAGATGAAGTGGATAGTTGGTTAAAGAAAGTGAAAATGGGAAAGTAAGGAAAAGGAAACTGGTGACGAATAGTCAAGATGAAGTGGATAGTTGGTTAAAGAAAGTGAAAATGGGAAAGTAAGGAAAAGAAAACAGGTGAGGAATGGTAAAGATGAAGTGGATAGTTGGTTAAAGAAAGTGAAAATGGGAAAGTAAGGAAAAGAAAACAGGTGAGGAATGGTAAAGATGAAGTGGATAGTTGGTTAAAGAAAGTGAAAATGGGAAAGTAAGGAAAAGGAAACTGGTGAGGAATGGTCAAGATGAAGTGGATAGTTTATTAAAGAAAGTGAAAAAGCAGAAAACGTAAGACATCAACAGAATTGAGGAATGGAGGAAGGTAGAGTGTATTAGTTTTAGGATGGATACAGA
>NW_027467713.1:0-7500 GCF_046742065.1 Oratosquilla oratoria
GCGAGTGGCGCTCCGTGGGGTCCTCGTTTGTCGAGCCCGCGTTCGGTGGACGTGTGCCCTGTGGAGCAACCGCTGGCTCTAGCCAATCGTTTTGCTTACTGGAGGATGAAGTGGCTGAAAACCAGGAGATCATGGTGGTGGTGGACTCAATGGTAAGAGTCAATGAAGACATCCTGCAGAGGAATACAAAGCAAAGTTGCAAGCTTGTATGTCAACTGGACCGTGGGATCGCCGATTGTTCCCGGACCATCAGGGAGCAAAGACGGACGAACACGGTTACGATTGTTCATACGGGAAATAACGATGCAGGTAGGGTGAGATCAGTGGAGCTTGTTCGGAATTACAAGGTTCTCCTTCACGAGATGAAGGAGCGTGGGAACCGTCACGTAGTCTATGGAATCCTTCCGAGTATCTACGCAGGTTCGTGTTGAAACAGTAGAGCCATAGGGATCAATGATAGGATATCGCAGTTGTGCACACATTTGGGATACCACTTTCTTGATCCTTGATATCTCTTTTCTAGGCGCCATGACCTTTACGCTTCTGATGGGATCCACCTTACCCGCAGAGGCAAAGATGTTCTTACAAACCTTATTGTGGGAGTTTGTAATGAATTAGCTGCTTTTTTAGGGTAGAAGTCCAAAGGGAAGGGGAAATAGAATGTACTTGGGAAAACAGTGTAGAGTATAGCATTAATGTAGAACATTGTGCCAGTATAGGACAAAATATAATTTTAGGATATAATGTCGCTAGAGGACGAAATGTCACATTAGGATGTAATGTCATAGGACAAAATGTCCCAATGGGATGTAATGACAGTGGAGGACAGAAGATCACGATGGGAAGTAATGATAGTGGAGAACAAAATATCACGATAGGATGTAATGATAATGGAGGAGAAAATATCACGGTAGGATATAATGTCAGTAAAGGACAAAATATAATTTTAGGAAGGGATACCGGACAGAATGTCCATGAAGGCCAAAATATCATGATAGGATGTAATGACAGTGGATATAATGTCGCTAGAGGACAAAATGTCACATTAGGATGTAATGTCATAGGACAAAATGTCGCAATGGGATATAATGACAGTGGAGGACAAAAGATCACGATGGGAAGTAATGATAGTGGAGAACTAAATATCACGATAGGATGTAATGATAATGGAGGAGAAAATATCACGGTAGGATATAATGTCATTTAATGTAAAAATTTAATTTTAGGAAGGGATACCGGACAGAATGTCAATGAAGGCCAAAATATCATGATAGGATGTAATGACAGTGGAAGACAAAAGATCACGATGGGATGTAATTATAGTGGAGGAAAAATATCACGGTAGGATAAAATGTCACTGGAGGACAAAATATAATTTTAGAAAGGGATGCCGGACATAATGTCACTGAACGACGGGAGGCCGGCGTGAATCACGGTGACGTAGGGGGACAAAATGTACAAAAGAGATCGGATGACCGTGATCGACCAAATGTCCGTGATGGGGGAAATGTTAATTTTGATGTGAGAAATGTTAATCAGGCATTGTATGTCAATGAAGGACCAAATAATAATATAGAGCAAGGTATAAATGAAAAACAAAATGATAATGTAAGACATGATATTGAAATTCAAAATGTGTCAAAAAGAAATAATCACGAGTTTCTTAAAACCATGTACTTTAATGCTCGTAGTATTAGAAACAAATTTCAAAGAAATACAGGCGTATGTCAAAAGCGAAAATCTCGATATGATAGGAATAACTGAGACATGGTTAAATGGTACAGAGTTCGAAGCTGAATTTAATATTGCGGGATTTGAACACTTTCATCAGGATAGAAACCACAAGAAAGGTGGGGGTGTTCTATTGTACGTTAAAAACAATGTTCATGCTTGTGTTTTAGAGAAAGTGAAACAGGATGCATATGATAGTTTGTGGGTTGAGTTAACCCAAACAAATGGACAAAAAAATGAATATAGGTGTAATATATAGGCCAAAGACATTATCATTAGCAGACGACAAACTGTTATTTCAAGAACTGTCTAGTTTCTGCAACCGGGATTTATTGATAATGGGTGATTTCAATTTTACTGACATTGATTGGATGACCCTTGAACATGGCCATACAGGTAGTCGCTTGTTTGATTTTCTTGGTGACAATTACTTAATTCAGCATGTAAAAGAGCCCACAAGATATGGAAACTTACTCGATCTTATGATCACTAGCCGCGAAAGCATGGTAACTGATGTAGAAGTCGGTGAATCTGTTGCAAATAGCGATCACAACCTAGTTAGATTCAAACTCCTAAACAATTTTAGAATAGATACTTGTGTTTCTAAAATACCCGATTTCAGTAAAGCTCAGTTCATAGGACTACGTCAGGAGCTTCAGCTTACAGATTGGAAGACAAAATTAAGCGAAAGACCTCTAGATCAGATGTGTGAAATATTTCAAAATACGCACACTAAGATGATTCATACCTACATTCCTTTTAAGGACAGACATCCCCCAAATCAGGCTCGCCCAAAGTGGCTCGACAAAGAAACTGAAAAAGGTATTGCTAAAAAGAGACTGGCTTATAAGAAATATAAATACTCGGGTCCATCTAATGGCATTGAAAGTTATGTATTAATACAGAGAAATTTAAAAAAAGACAATAAGAAAAAGAAAACGACAATACGAAATGAACATCGCTGATAAATTCAAAGAGAATCCCAAAGAATTCTATAGTTACATTAGAGATAAAAAGGTTGTTAGGAATCACATTGGTCCACTATTATCTGCTGACGGTCAACTTGAATATTCAAATGAAGGAATGTGTGATATTTTAAACAATTATTTTAGCTCAGTATTCATAAACGAAACACCTTAAAGTGAACTCCAAACTGAAACCTGTGAAAAGTCTAGAGTAAACTTACTCACTACGGTAAATATAACAAAGGAAAAAGTTAAAAGGTATATAGAGAGACTCAAAGTTAATAAAACACCAGGCCCTGACGGTTGGCATCTAAGAATCTTAAAGGAAATGAAAAATGAGATTGTTGTTCCATTAGAAATTATTTTCAAGAAATCCCTCATATCCGGAGATGTCCCAAGACAATGGAAGCTAGCTAACGTTACTCCCATATTCAAAAAAGGTGACAAAAAGAAACCAAATAACTACAGATCTATAAGTTTGACTTTAATCGTGGGAAAAATAATGAAAACAATCATCAGAGATGCTATCAAACATAATTTAGGAAGTAACTGTTTGATCAATGATAGCCATCATGGACTCAGACGGAAACGTTCTTGCGTGACTAATTTATTCAAATTCTACAACACAGTTATCGCGAATTATGACAAAAGAAACAATATAGATTTAGTATATCTAGACTTTGCAAAAGCTTTTGATACCGTCCCACACGACAGACTACTTACTAAATTAGCTTTGCATGGAATAAGTGGTAGCCTATTAGGTTGGACTAATATATAATTGGTTGAAGGGTCGAAAACAGAGAGTTGTTTTAAATGGAAAAACTTCTGGATGGAAAAGTGTTGCAAGTGGAGTTCCTCAGGGTTCCGTTCTTGGGCCACTTCTATTCATAGTATATATAAATGATATAGACCATGGACTAAAATCTATTGTTTCCAAATTTGCTGATGATACAAAACTGTGCGGAGTGGCAAATGATCACTCAAACCAATTAGATATTCAAAAAGATTTAGATCAATTATAGCAATGGTCTGAAAAGTGGCTGATGAAACTTAACACAAGTAAATGCAAGGTAATGCACATAGGTAAAAATAACAGTAAGTACGATTACAAGTTATTTGGAAATTCGTTAACAAAAGTGGATAGTGAAAAAGATCTCGGCGTAATTATCAGTAACGACCTCAAATCATCCAAGCAGTGTATTTCAGCCTCTGAGAAAGCAAATGAGATTCTGGGACTGATTGCGCGATCTTTTGATTTCAAAAGTCCATCACTCATTAACAGGCTATATAAATCGTTAGTTCGTCCACATTTGGAATATGCTGTTTCCGTATGGTCACCGAATCTCATTAAAGACATTGACAGACTGGAAAAAGTACAACGGCGAGCCACAAAACTGATTCCAAATATAAAAAATAAATCATACGAAAATCGACTAAAACATATGAATCTGTTTTCCCTAAAAAAGCGTAGACTCAGAGGTGACTTGATACTGGTCTTTAAAATTCTAAAGGGAATTGACAACATCAAAAGAGACCAAAATAATACAATGAATGAGAATCAGACAAGAAACAATGGTCTCAAACTGTCCGGAAATAGATTCAATTTGGAAGTAGGTAGAAACAACTTTGCCAACCGTGTAGTTAATGAATGGAATAAACTTCCTGCACAGGTAGTGCAATGTAGTTCAGTTCGAAGCTTTAAGAATCATTTAGATAAATACCTAAGTAAGATGCTGTAATGATTATAATTTATCTTATATTATTTGTTTTTGTTTTGTTATCATTTGTCTGTCTGATTTTCATTTATTATTAGTTATATGTCAATTTATTATTATTTACTATTTACCTGTTTGTTTATTATTTAACTATACCTGTGCATTTAATTATGTATTTTATTTGTTATTTACATTATCATAGTTTTTATTTATTATTTTATTATTAATATGATTTTTTTTCGCATCCGACCTAGATATGGATCAAAAGGTCTCCTATCGGCATGCTCCGCCTTTGTAATCCTTATATATATATTCGAAAATAGCTGGAGTCCAGGAACCATTTTTTGGAAGAAAGTATACGCTGGACTCGACGTTCGTCAATTTATTCCGACGTTTCGAACCCTGTCCGGGGTTCGTCTTCAGGGTAATACAGTGGTATATTTTCCTCCTGAAACCGCAGTGGGACTTGAACACTAATCTGGCCTTACCCACTGCGGTTTCAGGAGGAAAATAGTCGAATCAGCATTAATTGAGGAATGCCCTAATATTAATATTTCTAAAGGGCAGTGGACACCTGACATAATCTCACGCGCAGCAGTTGCCAAGTTGGTGCGGACACTACATCCTCCCCTCTCCTCACCTCCTCCCTCCCCCGCCACCCCAGTTTGCCCCGCGCCTGAGTGAGGTCAACTGTCCACATCTCTTCTTACTGTAGTTTATAAGTCCCCTCTGTTCTCTATCTTATGTACTTTCCTGAAGAGGGCTACAGTTGATAGCCGAAATATAGGATTTTTCAATATTCGAAGTTTATTCTTTCTCCGACAGTGGGTTCCTGTGTGTCATTTACAAATGTGCTACTACATTTCTGTTTAGAAATATATATATATATATATATATATATATATATATATATATAGAGAGAGAGAGAGAGAGAGAGAGAGAGAGAGAGAACAGAAAAAGTGATATATGGTATAGTGTCGTGCAATCAGTCTGACAAATTTGCCTGACTATATGCTTTGTCTGGTAAACCACGCGCACATCATGGCGTGGCTTGACCTGAGGCTAGCTAGAGCATGCCTGGCAGCGATCACGTGACTATATCACGCGAGGAGCGCTTATGTATTCGTCTTGCGCATGCGCGAGCTAGGCCTTTTTAAGCAGGGAATGTGCAGAGACAGGTCATTACAGAGAAGAGAACGAAAAAACGTAGGGACTGAACATCTTCACACTAGGCTTAATGACCCGCTTATGGGTCGATAGCCTTTAAAGAAAAAAAATGACAGGGCTTCTTTTAGTTGTCAGAGTTGCCGTCTTCCGTAGGAGGCGAACCGCCATCGGGGAATTAGAGACGTTTTTAGGAGAATAGTGGTTAGACTGGCGTGGGTTTCGTGATTTGTAATCCTGGTCTTGTGACCTGATTATTAGTCTATATATTGTCTTGTGAAGTGAAATATTGATTAACAAATATGTTACTAAGGAACGCAGCTCTTTACTTACCCCCCACACTCTTAGATTATTTGTTACAATTCTATTCCACACAGGTCTCTATACCAAGGATACAAAGGAGTGATTTTAACAATAGCAACAAATATATATGAGGCAAAAGAACTTATGCAGGATCCTTTAATTTGCTAATAAAAAACATTCTGAGAGGAGGATTTGATGCCGCTTGTCCTCTCCGAATCTACTGTCTAGCTTATATCCACCGCCCTTGATTGAAGTTAGAGTGACCGGTGGAGACCTGAAGAGTGAGACAGTAGAATGGGCCTATTCTGTAATAGGAGCCACTAAAATTTTAGATGGATACCGTAGAATGATTTGTACCTGTGTGGTGGGGTGGTATGGTCATTAGATATTGAAAGTGTTGTCTCATCACGTCAATCTGAAAAGTAATTGTAAGCTACAATAATTCAGTAAAATAATGTACTGAACACTGGACAAGGAACATAAATATGTTTGACTTCGAAAAGCGTGTTCAATATTCGATTCTTGCTGATGTTGTCCTCTGATTTTTTTTTTTTTAAGTATTAGAAAGTATGATTATGAAAATAACTTTGCTTATATAAAAGCTAAACTTTTGCCAAACCAGTGTTCTAAGAAGTCAATCTTTATGCCCATAGCAATCATAACTGAGGGGGCCTTAGCTCTTCCTATTCTGAACAAAAAATGAAAACAGATATTTATGATTTTCACTGGCCGCACAAAGACGTTTGGGTCAGCTGATAGAGGAATACACTGAGTGATTCTGAGGAATACTTATGAAAATTATCAGTCTCATTTCTGCTCTGTACTTACTGAAATGCAATGAAATGAGGTGAAGGGTTGTCAAAACTTCATTTGGTGAATAGACTGGGTGATATGCTGAACTGTGATTATTAGTGGCTGAGGAGTTAACAAAGATATGTCCCAAATCGCACTCCAATATCTTGCCGATAACACTGCTCGACTCACAGAACGTGTGGAAAGAACAATATTGATTCTTGAATCCCTGGATGGAGAAAATTAATAGTACTTAATGTATCTTTAACCAAAATAAAAATTCAGGTTGATATCCGTGGTGGTGATGCAGATATACTGGAGAGATTAATATAATTACCCGAGGAGGCAAAACTGGAGTTTATTAAAAATTTTAGAATAAAGTAAAGAGTTATATGTGGATTTGGATTAGCTAGGCCAGAGAACTCGTTTTCACAGGATCGGATTTCGTAGGAGCAAAATAATAGTTTTGAAGAAAATAAAGGGAAAGTGGTTTGTGAAAGTTGCCAACGAGCGTATTTGTATACCTATTAGTCACGGTTTGGTAAGCGAGGGGAGAATGAGTGAAGCTCCCGTCTTTAGTTTTATAAAAAAAAAAAAAAAAAAAAAAAATGGGAAGAGTTCGAAGACTTAATAGCAGAAAAAGGACGTAAAACGGATTACTTTTGTTAAAAAGAAAAATGAAATCCGATATACTCTGGAAGAAAGTTGGAAATAGATTAAAATTAGTTGGACAGAAACCATGTGTATGTTTTTGAGTTTTTCAGCGTGATATTGTATGTGATTCACCTCTGTATTGGATCACAGTACGTATGCGACCCGATCAATGGGTA
>NW_027467713.1:10000-15000 GCF_046742065.1 Oratosquilla oratoria
ACTTACGGGACCGACCCAGTCGGGCTGTGACGGGGTCAGATATACGTTCAATCCGGACGTCATTATAACGGTCAGATATCTGGCCACGGAAGGTATGCGTACTTGCAGGCGCGGGGTCAACAGTCATGTCAACGATTTTGAGGAAATGCATGGTAACTTAACGGATTAACTTTTAAATGCATTAATTAAATTCATTCCCTTGAAGTCAATACGGAAGAATGGTAATACTCCTAAATGGATGACGAACAGGCTGAAACATGAGATCAAAATAGAAAGATGACTTTACATAAGAATAAGAAACGGGGAGACACACCTTAGATTCATATATAACTATATAGCAAAATTGGTTAAAAAGAATACGCGCACACCGAAACGTAACTATGAAATTAAGGTTGCCAGACAAGCGTGATTCAACCCAAAGAGCTTCTTCCATATCTATAGAACAAAAGATAAGGACAAGGTAGGACCAATTCAAAATGACGAAAATGTCAGTATAGAATCAGAGGAAATATGAGTGAGGAGTTTAACAAGTATCTTCTCTCGGTATTTACTAAGGAGAGGTTAGATAAGGTATCTGACTGCAATCCGATTTTCCGGGGTGTGTGTGTGTGTGAAAAAAGTAGACTATCTAATATCAGCATTGATAAGGTAGAAGTAGCCAAGTAGATTGAAAGACTTAAAGCTACAAAATCTCCTGGTCCAGACGATTTTTTACGAAAGTGCTTAAAGAGTATAAACTTGAAATATGCGACCAGTTAACAGACATATCTAATAAGTCGGTAGACATTAGTTTTGTCCCTATTGCTTGGGGACAGGGAAACGTTGTTCTTGTTTCAAAATGGGAGATAGATAGTTTGTATGCAACTACAAGCCAATCACTTTGACATCAGTTATAGGTTATGGGCAGAATGCTTGAATCAATGAAAATTAATAGACTGAAAGAACACATCAAAAACATAATCTGATTCGTGACCCAAAGCATGGTTTTTCCAAGGGTAAGTCCTGTGTGACTAATCCTCTATCCTTTTACACTAAAGTATATAAGGCGTCAGATAACAATGATAGTTACGATGTTATTTACCTTGACTTTAGCAAAGCATTCAGACAAGGTGCCCAACCAAAGACTACTAAATAAAATCTAAGTCCATGGCATAGGAGGAAAAAGGTCAGAATGGATTAGAGCTTGGATCAGTTACATAAAACAGGGGCCATCATAAATGGTGTTAAATCCAGGTGGGGGGAGTGTTTGTAGTGGGTTCCCCCAGGGCTCGATTTTGGGTCCCTTGTTGTTCATCATATACATAAACGACTTGGACAATGGCATTAATAGTGATGTTAGTAAGTTTGTAGAAGACACTAAAATAGGACGCCTGATTAGGTCAAGAGATGACGCCGAGATTTTGCAGGATGATCTTAACAAATTGTTCATATGGTCTGTTAAGTGGCAAATTACCTTCAATATCTCAACGCGCAACGTGTTAAACGTAGGGCTACACAAACCCGAAAATAGATATAGTTTAGATGATACGTTTTTAGAGAAAATGAGTGCGAGAGAGACTTGGGGGTTCTAGTGATTCCTGACCTTAGATCCAAGAAATACTGTATTAGCACTAGGAATAAAGCTAACAGAGCATTAGGTTTCATTGCTAGGACAGTTACGAATAAAAATGCAGAGGCAATTATCAAACTCTATCTCGCGTTAGTTAGACTCATCCTTGAATATGCGGTACATTTTTTGTCTCCATCTTATAGAATGGACATCAATTCACCAGAATTAGTAAAGAGGAGAATTACCAAAATGATACATGGACTCAGAAATTTACCTTAAGAAGGGAGGTTTAGTCACTTTATCTTACACTCTCTGGAAAGACGCAGAGTGCAGGGTGATCTACCAGAGGTGGATTAAAGGCTTTAACAAGGGTAACGCAAACAAGATCATCACATTAAAACAACAGGATAGGATTCGCAGTAATTGATTTAAACTGGACAAATTTATATTCAAGAAGGAAATAGGCAATAATTGATTTACTAATCGGGTGGTCAACGTATTTCTACCATTTATTACCATGTTATTTATTTTCTTGTTTGATTTCAGAGTGTAATAAAATGCGTAAATGATAAAATCATAATTTATTAAAAAACATCTACCTTAAAAACACTTTAAAAGTTTGTTAGAAATATACAAAGAATTTTTCAACAAAGAAATGTAAGTTACCACTAATAAAATCACATCTAATACATCTAAGACTGATGCTAGTAAGACAAACTTATACTGAATAGAACATAGAAAAAAAGCTTCTTAAACTTTGATCAAAAACAGATTTACCAATATTTCAAAATGGAAGCACTTAAACCTTGGCCAGCACAAAGCATAACCTTGATATAGACAGCTGATCGCTAGTTGCATATTTGAACACCAGGGTGCAGAAAAAATGACTAAAATCATTATTGTATGCCTTTCAAAAAGTATCATTATAAAATGTAATGTATGTAATTATCTTTGTGAAAATTTAGCATATTTATGGTAATAAATTTCATCAGATGAGAGGGTATGGAGTGTCTATATATATATATATATATTATATATATATATATATATATATATATATATATATATATATATATATATATATATATTTATATGTATATATATACACATATATGTGTACATATATGTATATATATATATATATATATATATATATAAATATATAAAGCGAGGAAATATTGTTTGCTCAATGAGAAAAAGCAGATAAGTTTTTGAAGTATAAGGTAACTTTTTATTTTATTAGAAAGAAAAGTTCTCAATTTTATTTCATATTAATAAGTTCAAACATATTTACTTTTGCTGAGCTTGTTAAACCACAGGAAATGAAATTTTTGTTGAGGTAAAGGTGCCATAATTTCATTACGTCATCTGATATGACATAATTATGATAATTAAAGAAAGCAAGGAATGCCAATTAAACGTCTTTAAAAAATACCAATTATTTTGCACTTCTCGGCATGATAATGTGAAAAATTATGCATAATGTGGTAGGAAAACATCATAAGACAAAAATAATGTACGAGTATTTACTGGTTCAGTTATATCCATACACACTTTAGTGTGGTTATCGAACCATTTTGACATCCTGAAGTCCTAGAGAAGTTTTTCTAGCTAACATGCTGTAAATCTATAAAATTGGCTATTTGTCCGACCCCTCACTTACAAAAGACTCTGGTCAAAATTGACTGTCAGGTTGTACCGATGACAACAAGTGAAAAGGGTGTCTAGTATGAACTGAGAATCTGAACGTAACATCAAATTAAAGTTACATGGGGGCTCCAACAAATTCCTTAATTAGACCGTAAATTTGATTGGGCCCACGGATTGTATTTGTTCCCCCTGCACAAGTCCCGTGTCCCCAAGTTTTTTATCATTCTTACCCTGCCATATAGATGATACTTATGTCCTCAACAATATTCATTGAAGACAATCATAGAGATATCACAAGAGAATTCATGTTTCAAATCAGATTGAGTTAATTGACGCCGATGTGAGAAAAGGAATCTAACTTATCGAGGAGTAACTAATAAAAAATATAGTTCCGTGGATTACATCTCAAATAATGAGCCTATCCACAAATAAATCTTGAAGGTAGATGACACCAAGTAGACAAAGTCAACAGGGTGCCCACGTGTGATGTGGTTTTGTCGGATAATTCATATCTCACAAGAGAGAATATGAATGGACTGGAAGTCTGCCTGGGAGTTCGATACAAATAATCTACAAGGTAGTCGGAGAAGGAAGAGTGTGGTTATGTACTGTCTCGATGTTTGGTTCACATGATTCAGTGATCTTGCGCTTATAGCCAAAGATCAAATTTGAAATCAGATTTGAACATCTATGTACAGATGAACATTAGCCCTCCCGGCAAGAATTTATTCTCCATGAAGTTTGCTAGAAGTGATTTACAAAATGGATCACTATATCTATTTTTCTAAGGCTTCATAGTGTTGAGTAATTTGTTTTCCATGCCATCGTTAAGTCAGCTTTAGTTATTATTGCATTGTTCTCGTAAGTATAAGACAGATCTTACAAAAACGCGTAATGGATGCTATATATCTTTATGAACAAACACAAAAGGCAATTTTCATTAAGATAACGATTATAACCCTTTGCTTATCATTATCACTTGCTTGATTTGCAGCTACTGAAAGGCAACAATTAATTAGATATTAACCTTATATGTTCTAGCGGCACTACCATATTTTTCAGTTAAAGAAAAAATTCTCGTAAAATTGTTTATTGATAGTTCAATATGTATAGTGTACTTCTTACCACAATTAACAACTATTTCATATATGACTAACTAAAGACACAACGTTTCAGGGTAGCTGGTAATGGTCCCTGGGCTCTCCCAAAAATCCTTCAGAGCAGAAAGGGTATATTACTGGTTGTTTTCTGTACTTATGGGACTACTGGAGGATATCATGTGCCATGCCTTTACTGTAATGTGAGGTTGGTAGCTGAAGTCTGAATTGCAACTTGCTGCTATCCTTTTAGTGCTACATGGTGGTATGCTCGAAGGTGAGCCGAATGATAATGGGTATATGAAAAAACACTAATATATTTCCTATAGGAATAGAATGTAATGTTTTCATTTTGGATTATCTTATTCATAGAGAAGGTAATACATTTATATCCATGGCAAAGTCAATTATTCTGTGATCTCTTCGGTGCTTTTATGTACTCTCCATATATCCAGCCCAGAATTTACCGATGAAGAATTTGTGCATATCAACATTGATTTGATTTTAAATTACCCTGGAATCAGTATGAAATCTTTGTATAAACTTAGCTTACACCTCTATGCTAGTAAGAATCTTTTACATCTACCTTTAAGTGAAAATTCAAATTCGTTATTTAATCAAAGCATGGAGTGTTGAATAAACTATATCAACCCATATACCTTTAAGATAACTCATTAGAAGTTTTCCTAAAAATTCATGTGCTT
>NW_027467713.1:17500-20000 GCF_046742065.1 Oratosquilla oratoria
CAGTTTTTTTTTTTCTTTCTTATTTTGCTTTGTGCCATTGGTGGGTTATTTTATTGGTGACTTCATCTATATTTTACTTGGTGAACCCATTTTTTAATAGGACTAATGTAGACCTTTTACTTCTGTGTGAACTTGTTCCCATGTGCTGCAATGGGTGAGTGCTCTACTTATGTATGCGCCAACGGTTGAGTCTTTGTATCTTTGTAGGCACTCGTTTTTTTAGTATAAACAGTGTTCGGGGCTTGTGAGAGTTACGTGCACACTAGTCGCGAAATGACACTATTAATGATATAATTGACCGTGTTTACCATAACGACAGTGCTCCCAACATAGCCATCCCATAGCTCTTTTATTCAATATTTTTTGGGGGCCCCAGATGTGAGATGGTAAGGTATTATTCTGCTTAGCTTAGTCGTAGTCATGACGATATAGGTAGAAGTAAGGCCTCGTAGTTACCTATTGTGTAAGTAAATCTATATACGCCATGTGACTGTTGGATTTCTTTCTTAGTGTTAGGACTGTCAGGTAATAGTATTTGTTGTTGTTTTTTCTTTTGTAATGAATTATGGCGTTTATTGTTATTTCTGGGTTTGCTTAATTACGTTTCTCTTTATAATTTATTTCAGTATTCTCTCTTCTTCTTTGTATGCTGAAGAGAAGTATGCCCTATGGTATATTCTAATTTCATAATTTTTCTCAGTTTTTTCTTTTCTATTTTGCTTTGTGCCATTGGTCGATTATTCTATTGGTGACTTCATCTATATTTTGTTTGATGAACCCGTTTTTTTAATAGGACTAGTGTAGATCTTTTTATTTCTGTGTGAAGTTATTCCCATGTGCTTTAATGGGTGAGTGCTCTGCGTAGGCATGCGCTAATGGTTGAGTCTTTGTATCTTTGTGGGCACTTCTTTTTTCCGTATAAACAGTGTGCGGGGTTTGTGGGTTTTACGTGCACACTAGTCGTGAAATGACAGTATTAACTACATAATTGACCGTGTTTACCATAACGACAGTGCTCCCAACATAGCAATCCCATAGCTTCGGTCTTAAACAGTTTTGGGGTGATCCAGATGTGAGATGGTAAGTTAGGCGTCTGCTTAGATTGGTCGTAGTCACGACGATATAGGTAGAAAGTAAGGCTTCGTAGTTGCCTAGTGTCCAAGAAATTCTATATACGCCATGTGACTGTTGGATTTCTTCCTTAATGTTAGGACTGTTAGGTAATAGTGAGTGTTTTTTTTTCTAACGAATTATGATGTTTAAGGTTTTTTTCTGTGTTTCCTGATATTACGTTTCTCTTTATGGTTTGTTTTAGCATTCTCTCTTCTTCTTTGTATGCTGGAGAGAAGTATGCCCTATGGTATATTCTAATTTCATCCTCCTTCTATTTTTTTTTTTTTTTTTTTTGGGGGTGCCACTGGTCGATCATTTTATTGGTGATTCCATCTATATTTTGTTTGGTGAACCCGTTTTTTAATAAGACTAGTGTAGACCTTTTTATATCTGCGTGAACTTGTTTCCATGTGCTGCAATGGGTCAGTGCTCTACGTATGTAAGCGCTAATGGCTGAGTCTTTGTATTCTTGTGGACACTCGTTTTTTCCGTATAAACAGTGTCCGGGGCTTGTGGGTTTTATGTACACACTAGTCATGAAATGACAATATTAACTACATGAATGACCGTGTTAACCATAACGACAGTGCTCCCAGCATAGCCATCTTATAGCTCCTCTCTTAAATAATTTTTGGGGGTTCCAGATGTGAGATGGTAAGTTAGGCGTCTGCTTAGATTGGTCGTAGTCACGACGATATAGGTAGAAAGTAAGGCTTCGTAGTTGCCTAGTGTCCAAGAAATTCTATATACGCCATGTGACTGTTGGATTTCTTCCTTAATGTTAGGACTGTTAGGTAATAGTAAGCGGCTATTTTTCTTTTTCTTTTTCTTTTTGTAATGAATTATGTTGTTTAATGGGTTTTTTCTGGGTTTGCTGATTTTACGTTTCTCTTTATAATTTCTTTCAGTAATCTCTCTTCTTCTTTGTATGTTGAAGAGAAGTATGCCCTGTAGTATATTTTAATATCGTCTTTTTTCTCAGTTTTTTCTATTTTGCTTTGTGCCATTGGTCGATTGTTTTATTGCTGGTTTCCTCTATATTTTGTTTGGTGAACCCGTTTTTTAATAGGACTAGTGTAGATATTTTTTATTTCTGTGTGAAGTTATTCCCATGTGCTGCAATGGGTGAGTGCTCTACGTATGCATGCGCTAATGGTCGAGTCTTTGTATCTTTGTGGGCACTTCTTTTTTCCGTATAAAGTGTCCGGGGCTTGTGGGTTTTACGTGCACACTAGTCGTGAAATGACACTATTAACTACATAACTGTCCGTGAGCACCATAACGATAGTACTCCCAACATAGCCATCCCATAGCTTCGGTCTTAAATAGTTTTTGGGAGCTCCAGATGTGAGGTGGTAAGTTATGCGTCTGCTTAGCTTAGTCGTAG
>NW_027467713.1:35000-50000 GCF_046742065.1 Oratosquilla oratoria
AGACCTCTGATCTCACCTTCATTATGGAAGATAGTGTTGACGGAGCTTTGCCCTTCCTTGATATCCTAGTGAAACAAACTGAATATTCTTTTAACACATAAGTTTAAACCAAACCCACAAACCCTGGGCATTGCCTTAATGGCTCTAGTGAGTGCCCTCAGAGATATAAGGACTCTACAATCGGTGCCTACATCCGAAGAGCACTCACCCACTGTAGCACATGGAAACAAGTACATAATTACATCGAACCCTCCACTCAAGTACTAATCAATAATGGCTTCAGTGAGAAAGAGATCAACCACCAGACAAAGAAAATAATGGACGATTGGTACAAAGATATTGAAAATAATCAAAATGTACAAAAAATTAATATCTATTCTTTCTCACCACCTTACGCCAGGTAGGGTTTCCCCTGTCAGTCATGGTGCCTCGTGAATGCTCTCCACTCTTCGCTGTCTGCAAACAACTCCGTCTCCCCTCGGGCAGCCACTGCTTCACGTATTCCATCTTTCCATCGCTTCCTTGGCCTTCCGACGGGTCTATTACGAGCTGGATTCCATTTGTAGTATTTCAACGGTCCTCTATTTTCCCACATTCGCATGACATGCCCATACCATCTTAACTGAGCTCTTTCGATAAGATGTAGTATCGTTGTTCCACGTCCAACTCTTCCCTTATGTCATCATTCCTTAGCCTGTCTCTACGTGTCACTCCCTTGATGAGCCTTAGTACTCTCATCTCAGCCGCCTGTACTTTACTTTTTCATTGTGTTGCCAGCACCCAGCACTCACAACCATATACTAGTAGTGGTCTCAGTATACTCTTATATATATGTATTTTAACTCTGGTAGATATGTGTTTTTCTTTAAATAGAGGGTACATTAGTCTAACATTTTGTGAAAACTTGGCTATTCGATTGTTTATTTCAAATTCCATACTGCATTTTTCATTTATCATCACTCCCAAGTATATGAAGTTGTCTACCAGCTCCAGTACAGCATCTCCCAATCTCACCTCTTTTTCGTCTCTTTGCCTGCTCACCATCATTACTTCAGTCTTTCTCCTGTTAATCTTCATGCCCGCATCTTCTAGTTCAGTGACAGTTCTTGTGACCAATGCCACATCATCAGCATATGCCAAGGTCAGTGCTTCATTCTCCCCTACGTTTATTCTTTTTACAATTCTGTCCATGTATATAATGAACAGGATAGGGGATTGCACCTCTCCTTGCCTCACACCTGAATCCACACTAAGTCATTTCTCGGATCCCTGAGACCTAACCGCACTTGAGCAATTTTGGTACATACTTATTATAGCTCTTATCAATGGTGGTGGTACTCTATAAACTGGATCTCTCAGAGCCTCCCAGAGTTTAGCTCTTGGGACAGTATCAAAGGCTTTCTCTAGATCAATAAAACTATGTACAAGTCCTTTGCCCATTCCCAACTCTTGTCCATTATCATTTTTATTGTGAAAACTAGATCTATCACGCCTCTGTTTGATCTGAAGCCGCATATCTATTATAAATCTATATTCTCATCAGCCTATAAAGAAGATGAGCGTATAATGAAACATATCATAAAAAGAAATATCAAATCAACTAACCCAGAGAAAATAATAAACTTGGTGATCTATTATAAGCCAAAGAAGACCAGCCAGTTCCTTTTTAAAAACAGCCCCCACAAGGAGAGAAAGGAACTTCACAAATCACATGTTATCTATAGGTTTACTTGTACACGAGGGAACTGTGAAGCCCTCCCCTCCACCTATATTGGCATGACGACAATGAGGTTATCCCGTCGCCTTTCTTACCACCTGTCGTCAGGAGCCCCTAAAAATTATTTAAGAGAAGTCAATGGCACAACATTAACAAGAAGATGACAGACACCTCCCAATTTTAGAAGCATTATACATTAAAGAGTTCAGCCCAAATCTAAATATACAAGTAGATTAACTTAGGGCCCTCCCAAGCATGAGACAAATCGCCACAAATCCAAGCACGAGATATAACTCCACAAATCAAAGCCGAGACAAAATGACACAATCCAAAGCACAGGATATTTCTTTACAACACGAAGCCGGAGGCTTCCCCTAGTACGTGACATTTCATCACTGCCTGAGTTACTCTTCTAGGTGACCGGTGACCTCCCCATTGAAGAATAAGTACATAAATCTAAGTATATATAGTACAATAATCAAACATAACACTGGAATAATTCTTATCCTGACCAGAGAGAATATTCCTAAGAGCAACTGAAGAAGGGTCTCTTGAACCCGAAATCACGATATAGCAAACATGACTACCTATAGTGAAGTCATAAACCTCCTTTCAAAGGAACATCAACCCAGTAAGACATATGGAAAATACATTTGAAAAATAATAAATGCACAAAGCCATTACTTACAAAAAAAAAAAAAAAAAAAGTATATATATATATATATATATATATATATATATTATGTGTGTGTATGTATATATATATATGTATATATATATATATATATATATATGTATATATATGTGCATATATATATAATATATATATATATATACATATATATATATATATATATATATATATACATATAGAGAGAGAGAGAGAGAGAGAGTACATATAAAAACACAAATAGAATGAGAGTTTATTCCTCGACTAGTTTAACATTGTGGTGTTTCTTTCAGAAGGAATAAGTACACAAAAGAAAAAAAACTATATATAAATAGAAAAAAAGTGTGGCGGGTTAAAGGATACCAGGATAGGTCACTGGTTTTAATTTTTAAGAGGTTCGAAAATTTACGAGCTGGTCGGGCAGGCACTACATTAGCTGCTTCTGTCGATCTAACGTATCGACTTCTTCCATTCTTTTGGTGCGTGCAACGTTGTTGATTTCGACAATTAATGTCACGTATTTTGTTGGTGGAGCAGTTTTTGGTGGCTATGTACATATATATATGTATGTATATATATATATATATATATATATATATATATATATATACATGTATATATATATATATATATATATATATATATATATATATATATATATATATATATATATATATTATTGTATAGTGCTTCTACAATTTTTTTCTGTCTCTTAATAAGAATATTGTTTAGTATGGTTGCTTGGTCCCATCTTGATAAATGCCTTTTTTCTTCTTCTTCCTCTTCTTTACGTGGTTTACAAGTGCGCTGGTATTGCGGGGGTATTAGGTGTTTTCTTCTTGTAGATGAACTTCTGTACGTTTCCGTAATACAGGCATGGTCACAACATGAACACGGAATTCTGTATACTAAACTTCCTGTTTTACTAATATCTATCTTTGTTTTAATGAGATCTTATTTGTTTTACCTGTATCATATGCGAATGCCTGCGTGTTTAATTTCTCTACTGCGTGTACAGACCAATTTAGATGTGGGAACTACTTTTTACACTGCGTTTTTTTTTCTTGGTCCCTGTTATTATTTATCTTATGTGACACAGGTAAAATATAGGTAACTTCATTAAACCAAAGAAGGAAATTAATAAAACCAGAAGTCTAGTGTACAGAAATCGGTGTTTAGGTGGTGACTGTAGGGGGCAGCATTATAAGGCCAGCATATAACTAGCGTTCTAGATGACTCTTGTTAGGTAGAAGATTCCTTGGATAGGTAGCAACAGTTCCACTTAGAAATAGTGTAGACCCTCCAGTAAAGGTTGGTAAGCGACGGAAGTTGAAATATTCACTCTGGGTGATAAACTCGTCCACGTAGAAGACTTCGTCCGGAATGGAACAATTTTAACTTGTCAAAGTAGATCATATTGTCACGCTGGGTGAGGTGAGTAGGAAACATACCGACCGAGGGGGAGCACCGACCGAATGTTCTGGTACGATAGAAATTTCAAACTGCTCACCGCCACTGACCACCAATACAGCACCCATCCTCAGTGATGGACAAGCGAGCAACAGGTTTTCGCCATCCCGACTTTTGTGTTTACCAGGTAATTTTTTTTTTTTTTAATGTCTCTTGTCATTTTTCACGGTTTACAAAGGATTACAAAAGAAGAGCATGACGACATGAGACCTTTTGGTCCATAACTAGAACAGATGTGAAAAAATCATAATAATGATAAATAAATAAATATAAAATATGATAATATAAATAATAATAAATAAAATAAACAAATAAATACTTAGGTATAGCTAAATAATAAAGAAACAGGTAAATAGTAAATAATAATAAACAGATGAATAATAATAAATGAAAATCAAGGAAATAATAATAAATAGACAAATAATAACACACAAATAAACAAATGATATAAAATAAATGATAAGCATTACAGCATTTTGCTAAGGTGTTTCCATACATACATACATACATATATACATACATACATACATACATACATACATACATACATACATACATACATACATGCATGCATACATACATACATACATACATACATTATTTACATACATACATGCATGCATGCATACATACATACATACATACATACATACATACATACATACATACATACATACATACATACATACATACATACATACATACAAACAGACATACATATATACATACATATACCAAAGGCTCTTTCCCCCTTACAAGGGAGGTAGCAAAAAAAAAAAAAAAAAAAAGGTATAAAAACCGCTCCCATCCATTCCATCCCCACACACTTCACCCCATCCACCCCTTCCTCATTCTTTCCTTGAATCATCCTGGATGACGGGTCATCCACTGCCCTGGATCAGAGGCGGTGTCTCAAGACACAGTATACCCACGGCAAGGTCGCTTCATTAAATCGGGGACCTCCCATCTCCGTCTCCTCATGCAGAAATGAATAGGACGGGGAGAAATCCTTTCAGGTTGCGTCAATTTATTTCTCATACATACTCCCTCACCCCCATCCCCCCCACTCCCCCTCATGCATCACAGCATCATCCATACACAACCATTCTCCATTCACCCCTATCTTTTGTTCTCTTCCGTCCTTCCTCAACAGATATTGCCCCTCTTTCCCAATGCCCCTTTTACCACATCCATCCATCTCATCCTAGGTCGCTTCTTCATGTTCATTCCCTACACCTCTGCCTTCCATACTTCTTTTACCAATCTTTCTACACTCATTTTTTCCATGTTCCAAACCATCCTAAAAATTTTACATCAACCCTATCTCCCAACTCCCTTTCCACCCCAGTTCTCCTCTTCACCTCGTTTCTCAATTTATCCAACCTTGTAATCCCTATCATACTTCTCAGGCACCTCATCTCAAACACATTGAAATCCCTCTTCTTATCCTGTCTTATGCTCCATGTTTCTGCCCCATACAGTGCTGTCGGCACAATCACTCCTTCATACAATCTCCTCTTATCATCCATTCCCAAATGTCTATTTCTTATTACTCTTTTTATTCTTCCAAGGCATTTACTTGCTTCTCTTAATCTACATTCTCCCTCCACCTCCATTCCACCCATTCCCACCACATTTGTACCCAAGTACCTAAGACTATCTACTTACCCCAGTCTCTCCCCCCTTAATACACACTTCTAGTCTGCTGGCACTTTCTCCCCTTGTAGATCTCATTACCTTACTTTTAACTACATTTATTTTCAACTTCCTTCTTTTGCGAACCTTCCAACACTCTGTCACTAACTTCCTCAATCACTGGTTTGATCCTCCTACAAGCGCAGTGTCATCAACAAACAGCAACTGGCTTATCTCTAACTTTTCTTAATTTTCTTTAACCATCTTCAATTCCTGACCCACTACTCTTGCATTATGTCTCACACCACCTCATCCATGTATAAATGAAGCAGCCAAGGCAACATAATACATCCCTGACGAAGCCTCACCTTTACCTCAAACCACTCACTCTCTCCATTTCTGATTCTAACACAAGCTTTACTATCCTCGTAAAAAAAATTAACTGCTGTTAAAAGTTTTCCTCCTATCCCAAATATCTGCAATACCTCCCACAGTGCTCCCCTAAAAAAAAAAAAAAAACCATCCTTAGCTTTTCCTGTAGTTTTCTCATATATATGTCTTACCACAAAAAGCTGATCCATGCATCCCCTGCCTGTCCTAAACCCACACTATTCCTCACCAATCAATCTCTGTTCCTCTCTTGTCGTTTGTCAAGCGTTTGTTGTCTGCCCGGTCCAGTTGGGGCTTGGTGTACGCCCTCGGTACTCCCGCTAGTACTTCGTGAGGTATATATTCTTAAAGGAATGCTATGGAGCTGAAATCCATACATATCTTCAAGCTGTGAGAAACCTATGTACCCCGCAATCAGAAACAGTGATTGAACAGGCCGCCAACATCCGTGACGACGACGACGGCGACGATCCGGATGACCTTAAATTACAGGTACACATTAGGTTAGGTTAGGTTAGGTTAGAATAGACGAATTCGTTACTTACGAAATCTGTTTTTCAACATTTTTGTTTTTCATTTCCGCCAAAAAATTGCATATTACGTTGATATATTAGAATTTACAAAGTTAATAACTTATTTTCTTTTGCTATATCGCGTAGTTGTGCATAACTGAACATTTACCTTAAGACGTTTCAGATGCTTTAGGTATTCACTCGGCCTATCGTTAGGTCATATTTAGAAGAGACCTTAACGAAGCATAGGGACGTTACTAAGCCTAAGTTAGTTTATCCTAACCTAACATGTCCTAACCTGAACTCGTTTATTTAAGCCTAATCTAACTTATCTAATCTAACTTATTCTAACCTAGCCTAACCTAACCTTTCCTAACCAATCCTAACTTACCTCAAACTAACCTAACAAACACTATCCTAACCTAACCCATTCTAATCTATCCTACCTTAACATTTCCTAACTTGACCTATCATCTCCCATCTAGTTATTCTAATATAACCCATCCTATCCTAATCTATCCCATCCTAACATATCTTAACCTAGCCTAATCTAATCCAACCTAACCTAAACTATTTTGTCCTTAATGGATTACGTTTGGCTACTTTACGTAAGTCAGGAAGAGATTATAATGTGGATTCATGTACTTTTACCATTTTCACTTCTGACCATGATTTGAAACGTTTTTAGATTAGATATTTTGTTCGTATGAGACTTTAGGAGTGTCATTTCATTCAAAGGCATTAGTGCCTATCTATGTTAAATTGTATAATTCCAAGGTAATAACAGCTTGTATGTCTCGTATACTTCATTGTGGGCATTTTTTGTGTGGTATGGTATTATAATGGCATGAAGTGAATAGAAATAAAAACTAAATTCATATAAAGAATGTCTTAGGACAGTGAATTAGTGTGTACCTCTGTGTAAGTACCTGTTCACTAGGCTAATATATGTGTATATATATATATATATATATAAATATATATATATACATATACAATTATATTTATATATATATATATATATATATATATATATATATATATTTTTTTTCTTGTTGACAGACGAGATTAAATAATATTGCTGTTTCTGTATTATTTATCTTTTTGTTAAGAACTTCAATTTTCTCTTGCTAATTTACGGTGTTGGACTGATAGTTTGCTGAGTAGCTGTCCGTATGAGGTTGCAACGTTTCGGTCTTCTCTGTAGACCATCTTCAGGCTAATTGTTTGGGTGTGTGTGTGTGTGTGATGTTTATATACTATTTTATTTCTGATTGTTTGGGTGGTGTCGTGTGAAGCGATCATCCTGATTGGCTGCTGCGTAGTCATCAGGAATCACTGGGAGAGGTGAGGTCAGGTCCGCTTGTGGGATGGGAGAATCTGGAGATCTATACTATGTATGTTCATGGTTGGTTTTAATTCTGCTATATAGATTGCTTCAATAAATGCTAATCTGCGGGAGTCTCTTTCTCTGTCTATTATTACTGTTCCTTCTTCTAAGTTTTGACGGGTGAGGGAAGTATTATGTTTGGTGTTATAGTGATTCTTTATGGATCCATGTTGTAGGTGGCAGGTCAAACGTCTTGTAAGTTTAGTCCTCGTCATTCCAATGTATGTTTGAGACCCACAGTTCTCAATGGTACAGTTATGTTGGTAAATGACGTGATTATCTTGTAAAGACGATGTCGATTTGGGAGGGCGGTTTCTCAGTAAAAGTTGTGACGTCTTTCGGGTCTTGTAGTCATAAGAAGGGAGGTTTAGGCACCTGAACTTACACTACAGAGGTACCTCTATTTACGCGAGTAATCCGTTCTGTACCCTCCGCGTAAATAGAAATTCGCGTAAATGGAAACGCTATTTCCCATTGAAGTTAATGTTCATTCAATTAATCCGTTCCCAACCTTGAAAAAGTCCACTTTTTTTCCCTCCCATATGATGAATCCTGTCACAAAATGGACATAGATAGGTATGATTATGATGTTCCTGCAACATTAATGCTAAAAAATGAATGATAAAGACCACTTACAAGGTAAAAAATATAATGATTTTTTCTTTCTTTTTTACCTACCGATGGTAAGGCTTACAGCTGGCGTAGGGGTTAGGAATGAGGAGGTGGTGGAGTGGTGGGAGCTTACTGACCCCCATCTGAAGGAGGAGGTGCTCTTTCAGCTGGAGCGGCACCCTCATCAGGGCGCTGTCATTTGGCACGAGGCTGGAAGAACTTTGTGATTGCCGGCGCCGTGTGTGCAGGATTTGGTGGTAGTGAGGCATGACCAGTTCATTGAACTGGCCTACAACACGGCTCACTAGTGTCTGGTCAGGGTGTGTGACCTCCACTAAATCGTAAGGCTTCCTTCACATTACACAGGCCTCCTTCACCTCCTCCGTGGTGCGGCCCTGAACACGATCGTCGTCTCCCTCAACCTCTTGCTGTTCCCGGGCCAGGTCGTCGACCTGCTCCTGATGCAGCTCCTTCAGCTCCTCGGTGGCCAGTTCATCCTCGTGCTCCCCTACTAACTTTTCGACATCCCTGTCCTCCATTTCCAGGCCCAAGTCCCTCCATAGCGCAACGATGTCCAGGATGATCGATGGACCAGCAGGCTGAAAGCCCTCGAAGTCCCGCTCCTTGTCTAATGATGGCCAAAGCTTCTTCCACGCTGCCTGTAGAGTCCTGATGGCAACCTGTTCCCAGCTTTTGCTAATCATCTTGAGACAGTACAAAATGTTGAAGTGGGACTTCCAAAATTCTTGCAGGTTTAGGTCTGTGTCAGTGGTAGCGTTGAAGCAGCGTTCAAACAGAGCACGCGTGTACAGCTTCTTGAAGTTAGAAATGACCTGCTTGTCTATCTGTTGCAGAATGGAAGCGGTGTTCGGAGGCAGAAATTTAATTGAGATGAAATCCAGGTCTTGGGGAAGATGGGCCTGCATGTCGAGGGTATGTGCTGGGGCGTTATCCAGCAGTAGGAGGCACTTCAGTGGCAGTCCATTCCCCTGCAGAAACTTCTTGATCTCAGGGCCACATGCCCCTTCGAGCCACTCCTGGCACAGTCGTATGAACGACTCGAACCTACTGCTTATCCATCAGTAAGACAACCGTGCAGTGCTGTAACCCTCTCAATCACTAAGACATAAAAAGTCTTTGAGCTTGCGGTTCGCAGAGTGGTAATTTTTCCTAACCTTAGGAATCAGAAAGATTCCGAGTTCTAAGACTTGGAGCCTCAGTGGTTGAGAGGGTTAAGCAGCTCTACGGTTGTCTTACTGATGGCTGAGCAGTGTGTTCGAATCCTGCATGGTGTCGTCATAAGATTATATATATATAAATATACATATATATATATATATATATATATATATATAATACACACGCGCAGACACATGCACACACGCACGAACACACATATACACACATACACACATACACACACACACACACACACACACACATTCACACACACACACACACACACACACACACACACACACACACACACACACACACACACACACACACACACACACACACACACACACACACACACACACACACACACACACACACACACACACACACACACACACACACACACACACATTCACACACACACATTCACACACACACACATTCACACACACATTCACACACACATTCACACACACACACACACACACACACACACACACACACACACACACACACACACACACACACACACACACACACACACACACACACACACACACACACACACACACACACACACCTGCAAGGAGCTATGAAACTAACCAACCAAGGTTCACCAAAGTTCTTATCTCTCGAGAATCGTCCATCGTATGAATTCGTTCAAAAAAGCAAATCGACTTTACCGCGTCCCACCACAATGTTATAGGGTGGCTAGATAAAAGCACATGAATCACTACAAATTAACATGTATTATAGAATGTGCCAAAACACCAGAGTAACAAATGAGTGCGTACAGTAAGAAGGCGAAATAATAACTGGGATGCCAAGCCTTAAGTTGGCGCGGGAAACATACACGATTTGCTTGGTTCTATTTAAAAAGGCACATGGAATTGTAATTGAATGATATAATGCCAATAATAAGATTACTATGCAACAAAATCTACGATAACTATGTAATGGGAAAACAATCACAATTGAGCATTTGCAATTATAATACACTACAATAACTGTATGATACTGCAACACAGTACGTAAATATATTATACATAATGGTACGATGCCATAGCACTGATAATGGAGTTGTATATCCATAGTTTGGTGATCTTAGATTGTATTTAATATATCAAACCTGCTGATTGTATGTATTCATATTCTGAACAAGAAGAAAATATAAACTAGAAATAAAAAATACCATAACTCAAGCAATACTTACAGAAAGGTAGCATATACTTTGATCTACAGAAGAATATAAGAATAAAAGAGACTGCATAAGATCATAATGCCTACATTAGGCAGTTCCATACCCATTACCACCTCTCATCTTCATCCATAAAGTTGTCTAATATTTTCTTAAAACTACATAATTACTACCTAGGACAAAAAAAGAAAATCTCACTACAGTCACGCTACCAGTATTTACAGGCGAAACTACAATCAGAGAAGACTGGACACAACAATAAATTTGGACGTGAAACACTGATGAGCAGAGGCACACCATTCTAAGGCATAATAAGAAAACCGAAACATACATCCATCACCCTTTCTTCCCTATAATCTTAGTTCCCCATGAATGATGGGTCATCTTTGTATCCCACCCGCTGCTTTTCACACATATAAAGAAAATAACATGCATCACAAACATGGATATCCAACCAAAAACATTGATACACCAAAGGTATATGACTTATCTACAGCTACTTGACAATTAAACAAAATATACACTCAGTGGAAACATAAATGTACACCTGTTCATTAGGCTCAACACAGTCAGGATAACAAAGAGGAAATGAAGTCCTAGACAAATTCCACATCTTGAACTTAACAAACATCAGCGAATACCTCTCAAGAAAATCCCGCACCAAAACCAGTAACCAACCTCACTACACATTTCACTGCGGGCAACCTCTATCAACAAACAAAACATGAATCTATTTGTGAACTCTCGAACCATTTCTCTTTAACATAATCCTAGATCTTGCAAAATACCACGTAAAAATAGGTATATTCCTCAAGAACACCTAAAAAATAAACTTATACAAAAGTGCAACGTGTTACTTCCGTCACCTCCGTAGTAAATACTGTTTACTTCCGTTGTTACTGTTCCCTTGTAAAGTATTATATTTCATTTCTCACTTCTACTTTTTCTTCATTGTTGTTATATAGATTAGTCACACAAGCTCCATTGCTTATTTTCATCTGTAGGAAATAGGTAATGTTACTTTATAAGGGTGAATTAAACGGAGGTGAAAGTTTCCTTCTTTTCTTCCCGAAAAATATTATACTTGACTTGTCAACTTACACCGTGGGACTCCCCACTGGAATCCTCAATTTGCTCACTAAGCCACTTCGCACCGACGTCAGGACTTCCCCAGTCTAATGATATTTACTCTTACATCTAAGTACCTCCCCTAAGGGTGTAACTTTACTTCCGTGAGCTAATCATTTTTTCTCCTCCTCCACCCTTTCTCCTATCATAAAGACTGTTACAAATGTCTTAAGCAATACTGCTTACTCAAGCAATCATGATATTAATGTATGGCTGGCTTAGTTTACATATTGTTACATCGGCATTATACAACAATGAAATTAGGTCCCTAGCTGTTGTTTATAAAGTTTAGACGAAGAGCGAGATTATGCAACTCCTTTGCGGCTATTGTTTACCAAAGATCTAACTCATAGAAATGAAATTCTCGCCACCTACCCCACTATCTACCTTACTTGTCTACCTTTATATACCAGCCTCTTAAGCGGCCCGTAGACGTTCAATATTATTGCGCAATATTTTGGTTTGTGCAATATAATTGATCGTGTGTGGGCAATATTGAAAGGTTGTGCAATATATTGTGTGATTTTCAAAAACTTGAAAATATATTGCGCAAACGGGATAACATTGTGTCGTCTGTAGGCTATATTGCGCAATATCCTGTCAGTGTCTCTCCAGCGGTCGTGTAAGGTGGTTGTGTCTCTCCTCAACCTCGCGTTATCATGAGTGACAAGAAAGCCGAAAAAGAATTCATTGAGGCAGTTGATAAGATCAGTGCACGTTTCCATAACAATGTTAGCTATTGATTGAGGTGACACAGCAGTTGTAAACTTTAGATCTTCAAAACTATTCCCGGTTGCGAGATAACGTAGAGTTATGGACAACCGTTGGCTTACAGGAATTGCTTCGCGCATGATAGTGCTCTTTTTTCTATTATAGGAGCAACCAAAGCAAAGAGTTCATCAAATGATTCTGTGTTCATTCGTACGAAGTTGCGGAAATCATTCGGTTCTATCACTCTCAGTTCATTTAGTACTCTTTCGTGTGTGTACTTCTCCCTATCAACAAGCCACTGTTTGGCCCATTTTCTGCCCTTCTGCGAGCCTTTTTTCTTTCCTTTTTTATGACTTGCTGCCATAGCAATGATCACGCAACAGAGATCACCGTCAGTCAACATGTTCACGTTATGACGCTCTGGCAAGGACTGACTGTTTGCACAATGTGGTTGCACGTCTGCGCTCACGATTGCGCAATATATTGCACAGCCTTCAATATTGCCTCCATACGGCACAATCTTTTGCACAACCCAAAATATTGTACAATAATATTGACCGTGTAGGGGCCAGCGCCAAAATATTGTGCATCCCACATTGCGCAATAATATTGAACGTCTAGGGGCCACTTTACACACTGTAAACAAGAAAAAAATCGGGATTATCCTGTTTCCTTTACTCTGTGTAAATCTATTCGTTATGTGTTCACAAGGTAGATACCTATTTGTACGTATGAGCATTTATCCCTTCTTGTGGTATACTTGGTTCTCCAACTTGGTGTGGTTGCTTCGTTATCCCCGTTTCTTTTTCAATTTTTTTTCTATGTTTTGTTTCACTTTTATTGTATTTTTTTTATTTGTTTTTATTGCATTTCTCTGTCTTTTTTCCTTATTCAATTGTACACAAATTGTGATGATCAGTTACATCCCAGACCACACAAAAACGAGTTCACAGTATCTAACCATCACACCCCTAAAGATGATTCCTGGTTGGGAACCGAAACGTCGGGTACAAAAAACTCTTCGAAATAAGTCTGGTCTTTACTCTATTGATATGGATCCTAGACTCTCTCTCTCTCTCTCTCTATATATATATATGTATATATATATATATATATTATATATATATGTATATATGTATATATCTCTATATATATGTATATACATATCTCTATTTATATATATACATATATATATGTATATATATACATATATATATATATATATATATATATATGTGTACATTTAAAGATTATTTCAGACAAATGAGAAAGAATTGGGTGGGGAAGGGCAAACGGAGATGTGTTGGGAACAGAGTTAATTGCCCTAACGCTTTCGACCAACTTGGTCTTTTTCAGAGGACATGTTGCATTTTGTCAATAAACTCTATTCCTAACACATCTTCGTTTGCCCTTCCCCACCTATTTCTCTCATATATATATATATATATATATATATATATATATATATGTATCTATATATACATATATATATATATATATATATATATATATATATACATATATATTTATATATATATGTATACACTGTATATATATATATGTATATACTGTATATGTATATATATATATATGAACTTAGGGAGCAGGTTTTCATTAATACATTTTCTATTAAAAATCACTGCATACTCTGCGTTGGTGATCTTCTTCTTAAGACTTTCTATTTTCCTCAGTATTTTCTTCTCTGAAGCAGGGAGAGAAAATATCACATTTCCGAACGAGTCCATGTTTGGAAATAAAAAACAACATTTAACGACGTTTCGCCTATACCTTAGGCATCTTCTGGTAAATTTATTGAATTATTTTTTTTTACAAGAATATAAATACAGAAAAATACAGAAAAAGAGACATAAAGGAGAGGCCAATTGGTAACACGCGTCATATTCTGTTGGTGACGCGGGATGCTCCGAAGAGTTCTAAAGTACCGCACATATTTTGTTGTATATTTATTAAAGGCATATGGTCTCTAATAAAAACAGCCTCTAAACATTTCAGTTTCTTTCTGTTAGTATCCTTAACCAAAACTGAGGTGCTTTTATTTAGCTGGTCCCGTGTAATGCTGGTATTGTGGGATTTTGTCACGTGGGTTTTTATCGCGCCATTTTGCATATGTTGTGTGAGCCTCTGAGTTAAAGTTTGTGTGGTATGGCCTATATACTCTTCTTGGCAAAGCACACCGTCTTTGTATAAATCACAAGAGTATTTGTATACCACATTATTTTTCTTGAGTTTATCCGTGGTAGCTGTCATGTTATTTTTCATCACCAGCGATGATGTTCTAGGGTTACGGTAAAAGATTATAAGGTTTATTTTGTCCTCTTCTTTTCTAGGCTTACAATTTTTGTGGATTATGTCTTTTAGAGCTTTTTC
>NW_027467713.1:55000-77500 GCF_046742065.1 Oratosquilla oratoria
CCCCATTCCGATTTACAACTGAATAGAGTAATATGGAAAAATCGAGCACTCATGTTGAAAGACACGTTTGTGGTGTTTATGTGGTGTTAAATGGTCATTTTAGAATGTAATAATGAATGATCATGACTAACTTTAGTACATTACTGGAGATTCTTGGATAATAATTGATAAAAAAAATTGTGAGAATAACAAAATTTTGCGTAATAGTGGCCGAGATGGCAAGATCTTTCTTGCAGAGAAAGAAATTAATGAACTGAACAATTTTATTCTATATATCTATATACCAAGGCCCTCGTCCTCCTTGTAGAGAAGGTAGATAGCCAAGGTACGCTTCCACTCCCACCCATTCCACTCACATCTTTGCTCCTCGTGGATAAAAGGGACAAACCTGTTTCCTGCCCATGGCCTTGATAAAAAATAATGCATCAAGACACAGCAAAACCACAGCAGGGCCACTTCATTTAAACGACGACCATCCCTTTTCGTCCCTTCAGGGTAAAAATAGTAAAGACGTAGAGAAATTCGTTCGGGCTGTGTCAAAATATTTTTCATACATAACCATTTGCCACTCACCCCTACACACTGTCTTTTCCCTTCTTTGATAAAAAAAACATTCCTCCTTGCTCAAAGCCTCTATCACCCCATTCATCCATCTCATATTTGGTTGCACCCTTAATATCGTCAACCCAGACTGCTTTCCACACTCTTTTGTTAATATCTTTCTTCACTCATTCTTTCCATGTGTCTAAGTCGTCCCAATATTTTGTTCCATGAGCTCTATCTGTTAGCTCCCATTTTACCCCCACTCTCCTCCTCTCCCTTGCATTTCTCACTCTAATAAACCTTGAAATCCCCGCCATACAACGCAGACACTTCATCTCAAACACATTTAAATGTCTCCTTTCTTGATATCTTCATTTCTTAGTCTCTGCCATATATAATGTCGTTGGGACAATCACCTATACATATAATCCATTCCCAGATGTCTATTTCTCATTACATATTTCGATCTCCCACGACATTTACTTGCTTCCCTGACAATATACAGTAGTTTACCTCCACCACACTCCATATCCTACTACGTGCGACCCCCCCCCAAAAAAAAATATAAATATCCACTTCCTCCAGCCTCTCTCCTTTAAGAATTACTTTCAAATTGCAGACACCATATCCCCTTGTACATCTCATTAACTTTTATCTATATTTATTTTTCAATTTCCTCCAATTACATATCTTCCCAAACAAGTGCCGAGTCAACAACTGGCTCATCTTAAAATTCCTTACACTGTCTCCAACCACCTCCAATCTTTTTCACATCATCCTCACATTTACCTCCAATACTACTCCATCTATGTACACATTGAACAGCCATGATAACATGACACAGCCCAGACGCAGCCCCACCTTTACCTCAAACCACTCGCTTTCACCATTCCCAATCCAAACACAAGAGGCCCGTGATGCTATCCTACAAGATAGTCACTGACTGCAGAGAAATATGAAGGAGTTCATTTATATTGATTCCTTTGATCAGGTAAGACATCTGATGGCTTTGTTCTTTTGCTTCTATGTGACTAATCCATCCAGAATCTGGAGGACCGTCATTCAGCAGCTGGAAGAGAGTACACAGTCTCCACCCACTGTCGTCAGCCATCTCAATCACATTTTACGTAAACTTTCCAACACCCAGCTGCCCTACCGTCGGAAGTATAGAATAAAGTCTTAATGAATAGTAGTAGCGACTTTACTTCTGATGAGACTAGTGATCACTCTAATCTAGATGAAGATGATCCTCTTATCTCCCCATTATGTTCTAGGATATAGAGCGGCTCATCTCAGCACTAAGAATTATTTTTTTTTTCTTTCAGACATGTATCAGAACTCAAACGTATGCCAAGCAACATAATTGCACACGTGACAACATTATACAATAGCGCACTTGCCTCTGCGATCTTCTTACACGTTTTAATACCTTCTATACCATTCTCATTCGGTAACCCCATACACCTACCTCTGCCCCATATGCAATCGTCCTATACCTTTCTAGAGAACTTTGTTAAGGTGTCCGAGAATATGTGCAGTTACCTTACTGGGTACTTGAAGAGATGAATAATGTGCTCAGAGAATGCCAGTTTGATTTTCGACAGGAGTGTAGTATTGAAGACGTCGATTCCATGATCGTTTAGTGGGTCCAAATACAGTTAAACGGTCACCCTAGTAAGACCATTTTGGTTAATCAAGATCTAGAGAAAACACTCGACACTGGAACGAAGGCATTAAATACAAATTGAACCACTATTTTGTCTTTGTCCAACCATTCACACGGTTGTACTGAAACTGCTTGTATCCCAACCGTTCGTACTGTTGTACTTCAACAACTTGGATTACAGGACAATAAGAATAAGGTGACTAAGCTACGTGTACCAGCCTTTTGTATCTAAGGCTGGAGTGCCTTAGGGCTCTATCCTTAGCCCCACTCTATACAATTTTTGTACGAATGATCTACCAGAGCCAGCTTACGTAACCGGGCTCTTACTCCTTCGTATGTTGACGATAGTAATCAAATTAGCAGACCCAAAGCACTAAAGGGAACTTTACATTCAATCCAGAACATACAGTACTAGACGGAGCGCATGTATGGGAGCAAAATTGGCGCATTAAGACCAACACGTCAAAATACAAAGCTGTATACTTTCACTGAAAAAACAGACCATTGACGAACACTCTATTTAAAACAACATGCGTCCTAATGAAGGATCATGCCCATGTGATAGGTAGCACACTGGATAGTGGCCTTTACCAGACGCCACATTTCCTCAAAATGGGAGCGAGATCTGATGCTGCGCTGGGCAGGCTTAAATTCTTCAAAGCTGCAACACTACTCACCAAATGTAGATTGTACATTGCTGTTCAGAACGTTAATATGGCAGTCCCCAGGATCGAGTCAGTCCTGAAGTCACTTAAGAGCGACTTTAAGACTTCTGAATATATACACCTAGCTGCCAACAACCGTCCACTCAACTAACACAAAGATAAACTACATTCAAGACATATAAAAAGACTACATCCCAGACACAAACTCCTGGTCTAACACATCATACCTAAACCTCACCGCCCAGACTATTTGACTTCTGCGCCTCTCCCCAACTGATGTACAAGAAAAAATGCGAGTAACCAACTGAATATCGCCAATCAATATATTCACTATTACACGCGGAGAGTGAACTTAACTCACTTATCGTAAAAAATGCATACACACCTTGCACGAACGAAATCATGTCCACATACACACATATATCAACATGCTTTTATTTATACTAAAATTCATTTCAACTCTTTCTCTCATAATGTATCTTTTCATTCCAGTTCACCTCTCACTTAAAAATTATTCGTCTTTCTGCCTTTTATACAACTATGTATCTGCCCATTTTGCACTTTCGTTGCCTGAAATAGATGCAAGCATCAATATTCAGAATCCCTACAACATGCCTCCTGAACCATATATCAAGTCTCAATAAATATCTTTCAAAAACGCTCAGTAGCAATTACCCCTATTACACACGACAACCACTTTCTACCGGCTTTCCTTACTCAACACAATAAACGATCCTGCGAAAGTGAGTGGTCTGATCTAGGTGCACACACACACACACACACACACACACACACACACACACACACACACACACACACACACACACACACACACACACACACACACACACACACACACACACACACACACACACACACACACACACACACACACGTGTGTGCGTGTGTGTGCGTGTGTGTGCGTGTGTGTGCGTGTGTGTGTGTGTGTGTATGTGTGTGTGTGTGTGTGTGTGTGTGTGTGTGTGTGTATGTGTGTGTGTGTGTGTGTGTGTGTGTGTGTGTGTGTGTGTGTGTGTGTGTGTGTGTGTGTGTGTGTGTGTGTGTGTGTGTGTGTGTGTGTGTGTGTGTGTGTGTGTGTGTGTGTGTGTGTGTGTGTGTGTGTGTGTGTGTGTGTGTGTGTGTGTGTGTGTGTGTGTGTATCAAGCCCAAGCTATTTACAGCTTGTTTTGAAGATATTTTCGGAAGACTGACTTGGGAAAACAAAGGTTTAAAGATTAATGGCGAATATTTGAACCACCTAAGATTTGGGGTTGACATTATTCTTATTTCAGAAAAGCAGAAGTCTTGCAATATATGCTGAGTGATCTAAACAAGGAAAGTGTCAAAGTAGGTTTAAAAATCAATAAAAATAAAACCAAAGTAATGTTCAATACGAAAGTTCAAAGTAAAGAGATTGTAATTGATGATGAGAGTCTTCAGGAAGTTGAAGAGTATAATCATTTAGGTCAGATGGTGAAAATGACGAAAGATCATGATAATGAAATAAAAAGACGCATTACAATTGGTTGGAAAGTGATTGGTAAGTATAATAAGATCCTGAGAGGCTCTCTACCTTTATTTTTGAAACGTAAAGTTTACAACCAATGCATTCTACCAGTAATAATCTACGTGTGTGGGACTTGGAAACTAACGAAGGTAATGGAAACAAAACTAAGTGCCACTCATTCCTTCTCTCACACCTTCGTCAATCCTTTAACTTGACACCACACTCCCAAATTCAAATACACTCTTCCCTTTCCACTGAACCCTAAATTATCCATCTTTTTCTCACATAGATACTACCATTATACTTCCTTTTACTCTCATCTGTAACACGACTAAGCACCTTTAATGACCCTGTCAATAGGGATAGGGTTGGGGGTAGTCGTCCGAGATTCCTAGTTCAATAGTCGTATTTATTTATATTCTACAACATACATATTATCATGGTGGTAGCATTCTTCTACACACTATTCCACTACAGGGTGGCCAGGAAGATGTAGAATCACAGAGGTAGTAAAGAACAGTTTGAAGGAGGCAGCATTTAACTCTGACAGACGTATGGTATATGACTCTGGTCCGTAGGAGTGTACAAAAATATGTTAGATTTAGAATTTCATTTCATTATGCGATTATTTTACAACAATTTCAAGCCAATAACCAGTACAAATGACACTATAAACAAATGTAAGGAATATAGACAGTCACAGGTAATAATATACTAGGGATCACTCAAAAAACACAATAACGACCGTATTTCCATTGAAGTCCCTCAAGAAAAAAAAAATGCAAATGGGAAATAATACTGTAATATATGTAGTAATTTTATACTAATTTGAAATAAATTATAAGACAACAATATTTGACTGAATAATAATATTAAGTACTGTATATGAATATAATTGCTATTGCTAAACAATGATACTAGGTACAGTATAGATATACATGCTATAACTACTAAATAAGTATGCATCTAAAATAAGATTCCTACAAGGTACTTTGAATGACATATAATTTTTAATTGTTTCGATTACTACCTCAAACTTATTCCATAGAAATGAGGTTGTGAAATTGAAGGAATTTTTACCCAAAACAGACTTAAAACAAGATAATGCAACAGAACCGCTGGATTGTGTGTTATAAGGGTGTACTGATCGTACATGGACTAGGTTTTGTTTGAATTATTCTAGTACCTGACCATGTGCAATCTTGTGCATATGACAGGTAGTTAAAAAGTTAACTCTGTTTTCCACTGTAAAGTAGTTAATATGACTAAAATGGGAAACATTAGGATGTGATCTAGAACTTAATTTGAGCACTACCCTGATAAGTTTGTTTTGGCAGATTTGTAGTTTCTGTATTGAATATTGAGATAGACCACGAGCAACAATCGTAACCGCATTGACCCTACACTAGTGCAGAGGCCAATAGTTTGGTGGTTTAAACATCTAGAAAACTGAATATTCTGTACAACAGCTTTACTCTGGCATTAACCATACATTATTTGCCATTCTGGCATAACTCATATTTTGCCCAAATTCCATTCATAGATATTTAACACACTTTCTGGATGCAACATAGATTAATTTATTAATTTATTCGTTTATTGATTTGTTCGTTTTTTGTTTGTTCGTTTATTCGTTTATTCGTTTGTTTGTTGCTCATTTATTCATTTATTCATTTATTCATTTATTCATTTATTCATTTATTCATTTATTCATTTATTCATTTATTCATTTATTCATTTATTCATTTATTCATTTATTCATTTATTCATTTATTCATTTATTCATTTATTCATTTATTCATTTATTCATTTATTCATTTATTCATTTATTCATTTATTCATTTATTCATTTATTCATTTATTCATTTATTCATTTATTCATTTATTCATTTATTCATTTATTTATTTATTCATTTATTCATTTATTTGTGTATTTATTTATTTATTTATTTATTTATTTATTTATTTATTTATTTATTTATTCATTCATTCATTCATTCATTCATTTATTCATTTATTCATTCATTCATTCATTCATTCATTCGTTCATTCATTCATTCATTCATTCATTCATTCATTCATTCATTCATTCATTCATTCATTCATTCATTCATTCATTCATTCATTCATTCATTCATTTGTTCGTTCATTCATTCATTCATTCATTCATTCGTTCATTCATTCATTCATTCATTCATTCATTCGTTCGTTCATTCATTCATTCATTCGTTCATTTCATTCATTCATTCATTCATTCATAAGAACATAAGAACATAAGAAATAAAGGAGACTGCAAAAGACCATAAGGCCTACACTAGGCAGCTCCGTATCCATCACCACCTGTCATCCCCATCCATAAAGTTGTCTAATCGTTTTTTAAAACAACTGATAGTATCAGCGCTTACTACGTGGTTACTAAGTTTAATCCTTTCATCGACCACCCTATTTGTAAACCAATTCTTGTCTATTTCCTTCTTAAATCTAGATTTGTCCAGTTTATACCCATTACTGCGAGTCCTGCCCTGTTGTTTTATTATGATGACCTTGTTTGCATCACCCTTGTTATAGCCTTTGATCCACTTGAACACTTCTATTAGATCACCCCGCACTCTGCGTCTTTCCAGAGAGTGTAAGTGTAGGTGCCTAAGCCTCTCTTCGTAAGGCAAATTTCCGAGTCCTTGTATCATTTTGGTCATTCTTCTCTGTACTGATTCTAGTGAATTGATGTCCATTCTGTAGGACGAAGACCAAAACTGTACCGCATAGTCAAGGATGGGTATAACTATCGCTAGATAGAGTTTAATAATTACCTCTGCACTTCTATTCGTTACCGTCCTAGCAATGAAGCCTAATGTTCTGTTTGCTTTACTTCTGGCGCTAATGCACTGCTTCCTGGTTTTAAGGTCCGGACTCACCAGAACACCCAAGTCCCTCTCGCACTCAGATTTGTCTAAAAACGTGTTATCTAAGTTGTATCTATTTTCGGGGATGTGTAGCCCTACGTTTAACACGCTACACTTAGAGATATTGAAGTTCATTTGCCATTTCACCGACCATGTTAACAGTTTATTAAGATCATCCTGCAGAATCTGGGCGTCTTCTCCTGACCTAATTAGGCGTCCTATTGTAGTGTCGTCCGCAAACTTACTAACATCACTATTTAACCCATCGTCTAAGTCGTTTATATACATAATGAACAACAAGGGACCCAAAACCGAGCCATTCATTCATTCATTCATTCATTCATTCATTCATTCATTCATTCATTCATTCATTCATTCATTCATTCATTCATTCATTCATTCATTCATTCATTCATTCATTCATTCATTCATTCATTCATTCATTCATTCGCTCGGAAAGGAGAAAAGGACCCAGTAGTTTGCTTGATTGCCGGAGGAAATGATATAGGTAAGTTAGGGAGTGAGGAATTATTTGCGCGGTACCGGGATGCGCTAGACAAGATTAGAAATAGAGGAGGTGTTCCTGTAGTATGTGGAATCCTTCCGAGGCCTAGAGTTGGAGGCATGTGACATTCCAGTGCTATTGCAATGAATTGCAGGCTGGCAAAACATTGTAAGGCCAATGGATGGGCATTTATCGACAACTAGGACCGCTTTTATGGTAAGAATCACCTATACATAAGGGACGGAGTGCACTTGTCTCCCAGAGGATTTCGGCTCCTTGCTGAATCCCTTGAGCGAGAAGTAGGCATCCTACAGGGTTTTTTTCGGGTAGATTACGTGGGAGTAGGGGGGGAAGTATCGGAATATAGTTTAGGCAATAGAAGCAACTTAGAGAAGGACTTTGTAAAGAATCACCAAAGGAGATGGAGGGAAGATAAACTTAAAGTTTACTATACAAATAGCAGAAGCATAATTAACAAAATTTATTTTCTGCGAGGTAAAGCATGCGTTGAAAATTTCTATATTATAGCTATTACTGAATCCTGGATCAACATGGCTGATAAACATTTCCTTCCGGAAATCGAAATAGAAGGATATAAGTTTTTTCATAAGGATAGGGTTGGCAGGAATGGGGGAGGTGTAGCACTTTTCGTTAAAAATACATTTAACTGTATTATCAACAATTCGATTAAGGAAGAGGACTGTACGGAATCTATTTGGGTAGAGATTATAGGCAAGAATAAGAAAGTTATTATTGGCGTCTTGTATAGACCTCCTAACCTCAGCACTGAGCAGACTGATCCCCTGATTCATGAAATTCACAGAGCATCCCAGTACAAAAACGTTGTGATCATGGGAGATTTTAATTATAGAAACATTGACTGGGAAACTTTAATAGGTGATCATGAAGCGAAGAAATTCCTAGATGTGGTGCAGGATAATTTCCTAAAACAAGTGATTACCGATCCTATGAGGGGACAAAATACCCTGGACTTAATTTTAACAAATAATGAGCACCAAATTAGCAGCGTAATAGTGGGAGATAGTCTAGGCTCTAGCGATCATCAAGAAATAAGATTTAATGTTATTAGGGAAAAATTAAAAAGTACGAATAACGTTCAAGTACCAGAGTTAAGGAAAGCAAACTTTGACAATTTAAAAACCTATTTGAAATTGAATACGAAATGCCATTCGGACGTTTGCAACATTCTTGGTTCTCGGAGCGGGAATGGGAGTGAGGTCTAGGTCACGGAGGGTTGGCAGTCAAGCAAAGTCCAACCCATAGGGTTTCTTTCAACTCTATAAAACAAAAAATAAAGAAAGAATAGGACCAATTAAAAAAAAAATCATGATAGAATCGGAAGAAAAAATGAGTGAGGAGTCTAACAATTATTTTCTATCGGTGTTTACAAATGAGAGGTTAGATAAAGTACCTGACTGCGATCCGATTTTCAGAGGGGATGAAGAAAGTAGTTTATTTAATATCAGCATTAGTAAAGAAGAAGTACTTAAGCAGATTGAAAGACTTAAACCTACAAAATCTCCGGGTCCAAGAATGCTTAAGGAGTGTAAATTTGAAATCTGCGACCAGTTAACTGAAATATTCAATAAATCGGTAGACACTGGTTTTGTTCCAACTGCTTGGAGGCAGGCAAACGTTGTTACTGTTTTTAAGAGGGGAGATAGATCGTCTATATGCAACTACGGGCCAATCAGTTTGACATCGGTTATAGGAAAAATGCTTGAATCAATAATAGTAAATAGACTCAGAGAACACATCGAAGGACATAATTTAATTCGTAATTCACAGCATGATTTCTCCATGGGTAAGTCACCTGTGACTAATCTTCTATCCTTTTACACTAAAGTATATAAGGCGTCAGATAACAATGAAAATTACGATGTTATTTAACTTGACTTTAGCAAAGCGTTCGACAAGGTACCACACCGGAGACTACTAAATAAAATCAAAGCCCATGGCATAGGAGGAAAAGTGTTAGAATGGATTAGAGCTTGGATTAGTAACAGAAAACAGCGGATCACCATACATGGAATAAAATCTAGGTGGGGCAATGTTACTAGTGGGGTCCCCCAGGGCTCGGTTTTGGGTCCCTTGTTGTTCATTATGTGCATAAACGACTTAGACGATGGGATAAATAGTGATGTTAGTAAGTTTGTGGACGACACTACAATAGGACGCCTAATTAGGTTAGGAGACGACGCAGAGATTCTGCAGGATGATCTTAATAAATTGTTAACATGGTCGGTGAAATGGCAAATAAACTACAATATCTCTAGGTGTAGCGTGTTAAACGTAGGGCTACACATCCCCGAAAATAGATACAATTTAAATAACACGTTTTTAGAAAAATCTGAGTGCGAGAGGGACTTGGGTGTTCTGGTGAGTCCGGACCTTAAAACCAGGAAGCAGTGCATTAGCGCCAGAAATAAAGCTAACAGGGCATTAGGCTTCATTGCTAGGACGGCAACGAATAGAAGTGCAGAGGTAATTATTAAACTCTATCTATCGATAGTTATACCCATCCTTGACTATGTGGTACAGTTTTGGTCTCCGTCCTACAGAATGGACATCAATTCACTAGAATCAGTACAGAGAAGAATGACCAAAATGATACATGGACTCGGAAATTTGCCTTACGAAGAGAGGCTTAGGCACCTACACTTACACTCTCTGGAAAGACGTAGAGTGCGGGGTGATCTAATAGAAGTGTTCAAGTGGATCAAAGGCTATAACAAGGGTGAAGCAAACAAGGTCATCATAATAAAACAACAGGGCAGGACTCGCAGTAATGGGTATAAACTGGACAAATTTAGATTTAAGAAGGAAATAGGCAAGAATTGGTTTACTAATAGGGTGGTTGATGAATAGAACAAACTTAGTAACCATGTAGTAAGCGCTGAAACTATCAGTTGTTTTAAAAAACGATTAGACAACTTTATGGATGGAGGTGACAGGTGGTGATGGATACGGAGCTGCCTAGTGTAGGCCTTATGGTCTCTTGCAGTCTCCTTTATTCTTATGTTATTATGTTCATTCATTCATTCATTCATTCATTCACTCGTCCATTCATTCATTTGTCCTTACATTCACGAATTTGCTCATTTATCCAGTTCTTTACTTCATTTTTTCATTTCTTCATTTCTTCATTTACCCATTATTAATTTTTTACTTTTTTAATTTTTCATTTACTCATTCACTTATTTATTCAGCTATTCAATTGTTTTTCATTTGCTCATTTGTTTATCTATTCATATATTTATTCAGTTGTTCACTTTTTCCTTTATCGATTTATTAATTTATTTATTTGTTCACTTATTCATTAGTTCATGTGTTCATTTGTGTTCATTTATTAATTTGTTCATTTTACCATTAGTTCGTTTGTTCATATATGTTCATCTATTCATTTGTTCATTCTTTCATTTATTTACTTATCTAGGCTCATTTAATTTATCGGTTTATTATTTACTTATCTATTTATCTAATAACTTATGTAATTTAATTTTCATTTCTATCTATATATCTATTTATATTGTGTTGTTTTTTAATCATCTCTCTATTTTAACCCGTTTATTCATATATCTATTTGTTTATTAGTTTAGTTTATTATCTATTCATGTATCTAATTGATAATGATGTGGTGGATAGGCTTGAGTGGATCATTGGACATCCATAGACATATGGGAATCCGCCAAATATACTGAATAAGGAAGCGACAAGGAAATATCTCATCTGAAATCAATTGGCAAGGAGATGAGAATACTACCAAAATTCTTTTGTAGCAAACATGACTCTTACAACCAAAATAAAACCGGGCGTTCCTGTTGGATTATTGTCTCCTAAAAGTCCGACTGTATTGCATTGTGTGCATACGGACAGTGTGAACATTAGATAACATGAAAAAGGGAAGATCTACATCTACAATGTGAGAAACATCTAAGAGTACCATAGGATAGAAACTTTAATGAAAGAACAAGACAACGTCAAGTGAGACATCGAGGGACTAAGTCAAGTCCGAAGAGCGGAAGAAAAGCTAATACAGTTTTAGGATAGGGATGACCTGTTCTACTAGGAAAAAGAAAAATCTACTGGAGAAGGATTCTTGATAAACCAAGAGGTTGCTTGTAACGATGTGAGGGTTAGTAGTTTATTAGATAGGATAGCTTGGATTGTAATAAAGTTGTGTAAAAGGTACGCTCTAAAAGTAATTCAGGTTTATGCACCAACTCCAAAGAATTTAGATGATGAAAATGAGTCCTGTGATGATTTAATTCGTTTAATGGATATAGAAAGTAATAACTAAATACACGTTGGCATTAGCCGACTCTAATGCTAAAGTGGGGAAGAAGATGAGAGATGCGTCGTGCATTTGGAAGTTTGGATTAGGTGAGAAAAATGACAGAGGTCAAATGTTGGTCAGTATTAGGCGACACTAATGCTAAAGTGGGGAAGAAGATGAGAGATGCGTCGTGCATTGGGAAGTTTGGATTAGGTGAGAAAAATGACAGAGGTCAAATGTTGGTCAGTTTTGCAAAAAGCGACAATATGAAAACATAAGAACATGAGAATGAAGGAGACTGCAAGAGACCATAAGGCTTACACTAGGCAGCACCGTATCTACCACCACCTGTCATCCTCATCCATAAAGTTGTCTAATCGTTTCTTAAAACAACTGATAGTTTCAAATGAGAATAATGAACATTTTACTAAAAAACATGTATTTCATAAAAGGACCTGGAGAGGTCCAAACGGAACGTCAAAGAATGAAAATAGTCTTCATATTACGAGATAAGATCATGAGCGTTAGCAATGTTACGGTCATAAATAAAGCAGATATAGGTCGTGACCACAAAATGGTAGAATGCACAGCTAAATTCAATTTTTCAGCCGATAGAAATAAACTAGTTTTGAAAAATAAAGGAAGCCTTGCAAAGATTAAAGATAAGAAGAAACTTTAATTGCAAATTAAAAGCAGATTCAAAGCTTTAGAAAATAACTCGGACGCCGTCAAAGGTATGAATTTAGTGAATGTCATTAGGGAATCAGCAGAGAAAGTAGAAGTACAAAAAACATTAGAGAAAACAAATGCTCCAAAGCTGCAAACGACCCAATTAAAAATGGAAGGACTTTACAGGTTAAAAGTAGGAGAGACGAAATAGAGAGAGTAAAACTAAACAAGGCAGAAATAAGAGAGAAAAAAAGAGAAACATGGATGAAATAGAGGAAACTATTCGGAAAGGTAAAAGTATCAACTGGGTCGAGCGCAGACTAGCTTTAGGAAGGCAGCAAAGTATATATTTATAAAATGAATACAGATATTATGAAATGCAGATAAAATGATGAAAAGAGTAGAACTTTTTTACCAAGAACATTACTTGTTAAAGACGGTAGTTAAGTCAATAAATTCATCTGAAGACTTTAGTAGTGTACCAGAAGTTACAAAGGAAGAAGTAGAGCTATAATAAATATGAAATGAGACAACTGCTTGTGAAAATGGCATATCGATAGATTTTATTAAAGACCTCGAGAAAGAAGTGCATATCAAATTAATTCAATTATACACCCAGGATTTACGCAAGAAAAAGAAAGAAAAAATGCGCGTGAATCTTGGTGTAATGCCATAGTTATTTTGTTTTATTAAAAATGTGATCTGAAAGACCCTGATAACTACCGACCGATTAGCTTTTTATCACACACACACACACACACACACACACACACACACACACACACACACACACACACACACACACACACACACACACACACACACACACACACACACACACACACACACACACACACACACACACACACACACACACACACACATATATATATATATATATATATATACATATATATGTATGTGTATATATAAATATATATATGTATATATATATACATATACATATACAATATATATACATATATATATATATTTATATATATATATATATATATATATATGTGTGTGTGTGTGTGTGTGTGTGTGTGTGTGTGTGTGTGTGTGTGTGTGTGTGTGTGTGTGTGTGTGTGTGTGTGTGTGTGTGTGTGTATTCTCCAATATCCTTAAAAATAGTCTGTCAAGTATTGGAGAACAAGCAGGCTTTAGAAGCGGGTATTCGACTCTTGATCATTTGAAAGCAACAAATCAACTAATCAAATAGCGACAGAATGAAATATACCTCCTTGTTTAGTTTTTGTAGATTAGGAGAAGGCCTTTGACTTGGTAGGACAAATAGCAATATCAAACTTGCTACGTAAGCAGGGTGCAAATAAGCAGATCTTCTAGAAACCAATTATACGAAAGATACCGCTGTAAATCGACTACACAAAAATACAGATAATATAAAGATCGAGAAAGGAGTACGGCAAGGTGATACAGTTTCACTCAAATTATTTACAGCTTCCTTGGAAGATATTTTCAAAAGGTTGAGTTGGGATGACATTATTCTTATTTTAGAAGGAGTAGAAGGCTTGTAGTATTTGCTACGTGATCTGAATAAGGAAAGACTTAGAATAGGTTTAAAATGAATATGAGTAAAAAAAAAATAAAAAAAATAATCTCGAAAGTTGAAAATAAAGAGATTATAGTAGATGGTGAGTCTTGAAGAAGCTGAAGAATATAATTACTTAGTCCAGACGGTTAAAGTGACTAAAGTCTATGATAATGAAATAAAAAAGCGTATTACAGTTATTTCGAAGATGTTTGATACGTATAATGATATCATGGAAGGCTCTCTACCTTTAAGTTTGATATGGAAAGTTTGTCATCAATGTATATTGCCACTAATAATCTACGGGTATGAGACATTGAAACTGATGAAGGCGATAGAGACAAAGCTAAGGAGTTCACATAGGAGAATTAGAGATCAATGGTGAGAATAACGCTGAGGGACTGAAAGAGAGCAAGATGGGTGAGAGAGCAGCCTGGAGTGAAAGACATTTTGGAGATGGTAATAGAGAAGAAGTGGAATTGGGCAGGAAAATTAGCGCGAATGACTGATGAGCGATAGAGGAAGTGTGTTACTGAGTGGACCCTACTTGATGGGATACGTGAAAGAGGGAGACCGAGCATAAGGTGGAGAGACGAGATAGGGAATTTTGTAGGAGTGACGTGGCAGAGATTGGCGCAGTCGTGTGAGTCATGGAATGCTATGAAAGAGATATTTGTTCAGCAGTGGACACAGGATGGCTGATTGATTGATTATTTCATTTGTCTATTCATATGTCTTTGTCTTAATATATTTTGTATCAATTATTGTTATATATATATATATATATATATATATATATATATATATATATATATATATATATATATATATGCATGCATTGTTAAAATCGACAGCGTTAGTGAGGTTGTTGATCTTCTTATGAGTATTCTCCAGTTTTCTAACCAATATTCTGCCATTTAGAGGGTGGGCATATACCAAGTTGCCAAAATGATTCATTTATTTCAACGTTTCGTCTAACAAAGAGACATCTTCAGGAAATTCTGTAACATAGATAATAATGACGTACAGAAATATAGAAAACAACATGTAAATCTAACCAATTATACAAATATAGAAGCAAATATCAATAAATGCGTAAATTCACATAAAATAAACACTATACATGGGCTGATGGGGACCGTTACTTACAATAGTTAAAGGTCTGATGAAATGACGAAGAAAACCCTTCGCTTGGTGACATATATATGCACCTAGCCGGTTTGGGTGGTGGTGGAGGGCGGGAGAGGGGGCGGGGGTGGTATCTCATTAATACGAGAAGAAGAGGGTTGGGGGAGGGGTTGGGGGGTTAGGGGGTTGCGGGGTCGGTTGGGGGGAGGATGGAAGGAGTGGGTAGGAGGAGGTGGAGGGGGGGGGGTTTCGGAGAGAGGTCATGCTAGGTAGTAGCTTGGTGCTGCTATACAAAGCGATGACAGAAGTCATGTTGCATTGGATATTAATGATAGGACTACATTCTCTGATAAACATAGCTTCTAGAAGCTTAAGTTTATGTACATCCCTATTACTTGCTATAATCCTAGTGTTTGAAACTAGGTATTCTCGGGTGGCTGTTAGGTTATGGTATTTCTTTAAGTGATGTTTTATAGCCCCATTTTGTAAATGCATAGTAATTCTCCTACTGAGACTACATCTAGTAAAACCAATATATGCTTTGTATAGCAGCACCAAGCTACTACCTAGCATGACCTCTCTCCGAAACCCCCCCCCTCCACCTCCTCCTACCCACTCCTTCCATCCTCCCCCCAACCGACCCCGCAACCCCCTAACCCCCCAACCCCTCCCCCAACCCTCTTCTTCTCGTATTAATGAGATACCACCCCCGCCCCCTCTCCCGCCCTCCACCACCACCCAAGCCGGCTAGGTGCATATATATGTCACCAAGCGAAGGGTTTTCTTCGTCATTTCATCAGACCTTTAACTATTGTAAGTAACGGTCCCCATCAGCCCATGTATAGTGTTTATTTTATGTGAATTTACGCATTTATTGATATTTGCTTCTATATTTGTATAATTGGTTAGATTTACATGTTGTTTTCTATATTTCTGTACGTCATTATTATCTATGTTACAGAATTTCCTGAAGATGTCTCTTTGTTAGACGAAACGTTGAAATAAATGAATCATTTTGGCAACTTGGTATATGCCCACCCTCTAAATGGCAGAATATTGGTTAGAAAACTGGAGAATACTCACAAGAAGATCAACAACCTCACTAACGCTGTCGATTTTAGCAATGCATGCATACAAGAGAATCTGCTCCACAGATATTCAAATATATATATATATATATATATATATATATATATATATATATATATATATATATATATATTATGACAAATAAAATTGAAGGTGAAAGAAGTTGATGAGGAGAAATGGGAGAATTTTACGCCTTAACGTTTCGACCCGCAGGGTCTTGGTCACAAAGCTAACAACTCAAACGTAACCGGATATTTTATACACGGACGGGTCATCTTATGGGACGCTTCGGAGAGCTTGTTATTTTATCTGCGTATTCTTTTATTATTAATAAGCTTGTGGCTTTTGCTAAACATATAAATCCTTCTCTATGGTTAATGTTGTTATTAGTGTTGATATATGCTGCCTCAATTGTATTCCTTAGTTTCTTGGATGATCCTTTATTTAATACGGTTGTGTTGTTCCAGTCTGGAAGGTACCATGTTTATCCACATGTATTACTATGGAGTTAGATGTCCTATGGGCTTTTATGTCATTTTTATGTTCATTTATCCTTTTATTAAGCCCACGACCAGATTCACCAAAATATGAAGAGGGACAGCTTTTACACGGGATTTTATAAACAACGCTGTTTTCGTTAGTGGGATTATTGTCGCTACGTGTTACCAAATGTCCTACTTTGCTACCTGACGTCCTGGCTATTTTGATACCCGCTTTTAGAAGAAAAGTGGCTAGGTATGAATTAACATTAGAGTTTGGTACTGTGATATATCTGGTTTCATTATTACATTTATTATCATTTTTATTTTTATTATTATCATCAATATATCCCACAAGTTTCAAACTATCTACTGCCAGAGAACGAAACTTAAAAAATGGGTGGGGTTAATAAAAGAAATGTCATATTCATTTATTTTGATGAGTAAAAAAAATATACTTTAAAATGAACATCATAGTTTTCATGCATTAAGACTGCAATATTGTTGAGCTGCCAACTTACCAGTCCTCAAACAAATATATTGATTATTATTGTGACAAGGGTATAGTAAGAAAACTTCCGCAAATATTAGGTTTCTGATAATGATAACGTGTTTTACTTTGCTAAACTAACTAAATAATGAATATACATAAATGAATATATATAGTTTTCCCAAAAACAAAATAGATATATTTGGATACGTAGATAATACATGAACATAATGAATTTTTTTAAAGCAAATAATGACAAACTAGAACAACATGAGGCATAACACCACAGATATTATAGAAAACAAAACAGTTATTTTAACTTGTATTATTCAAGCACTTTTTTTTTTTTTTTTTTTTTTTTTTTTAAATGCCAACATTTGGAAAGTTATCCCAAGAGTACTTTGGAGGTATACTTTTTATAACATTCAACAAATCACATTTGCTTGTTTTAGGCAGAACACCACATCACACTTTGTGCATTTGGAACCCAAAACCCCCTTGGAATAATCAGCACATCATCCCCCTGACTAAGTCTCTGATCCCATGGAAAGCGACTAATGAAGTTATACCGAATGTCATTTGATTTTTTTATTTTTTATTACTTTTGTCTGGGATTTTGTTTTTAGGCAAGGATCTGCCAACACTTGTCCACCTTTACCATGGTACTGGCTATTTCACACCGAAAGATCTTCAGTGGCATGACCTCCCGATTCAGCATTCTAGTTTCACGTTTGTGTAAAAGCAATAGAGGGGAATGTCTGTTGAGGAAGGACGGGAGAGGACAGAAGACAGGGGTGAATGGAGAATGGTTGTATATGGATGATGTTGTGATAGCATGAGGTGGAATGGGCGGGTGGATGGGGGGTGAGGTAGTATGTGTGAGCAAAATTTGACGCAGCCCGAAGGGATTTCTCCCCGTCCTCTCATTTTATGCAATGGGGGGACGGAGAGGGGGGTCGCCGATTTAATGAAGCGGCCTTGCTGTGGATGTGCTGTGTCTTGCAACACTGCTTCTGACCCAGGGCAGTGGACAAGGTGCAGGGATGACCCGTCATTCAGGAGGTGCTAAGATAAGAGGGAGGGTGGAGGGGTGTGGAGTGTATTCAGGGATGGAATGGGTGGGAATGATTTTATGCCTTTTTCTTTTTGGCTACCCCCCTTGTAAGGGGGAAAAAGCCTTGGTATATGTATGTATGTAAAAGCAATAGATACAGAAGCATCTAGAATGTAGCCAAATAATGGAAGATCCCTCCATATATACATATATATATATATACTCTATATATATACATATACATATTTGTAAGCTAAGACAATAATAGAGGGGCGAGGGATGTTTACTTTGCACTTGACCTCGACATCAAACCTTTTGACATAGCCTGCTGGTTAAACTTTTACTACATTACTTATCAGCGTTACATATTTGTTGACATGCCATCTAATTCCAATGACACCTTCCGAGGAATTAAAATCATACTCGCCTCTCTGTTTTTTCTTGAGTTCATTGTCTCACAGCAAATGTGCACCACCACATGTTGCTTCTCTCACTGAAGCAAGGGTTTTGATACCTATGTTTGATTCTAGCTGTTTGACTAGTCTGTAACTGATGAAAAATGTATCACAACATACAATAGATGACTGTGAGTCTCTATTAGAACTGATCAGAACCAACATAAGTTCCCCACTCAATTGGCTTTTCTCATTTTCATCCAGGCTATAAGAATAACAATTATTTTTGTCTTAATACAAAAGCAAACCATGAATGATTCCACAAGAACTTGACCTTCAAAAGATTTTGCGACCCCATTTGTGGGCATTATTTTTTATATACTGCCTTAGCTTTTTTTTTTTTTTTTTATTACTTTCAAAAAATTTCTGTCATAATCTTACCCCATTTTACATCTGCTATCCTCTTTGCTTCCTTTATCTTATGCTTAACTTTCCTTCTCTTTACTTTGTACCTCTCATACGATTCCCTCGTCCTAATTTGAAGCCAATCTATGAATGCCTGTTTCTTCTCTTCTACACCCGTCTTTGCTTCCTCATCCCACCACTCACTACTCTTCCTTCTATTTCCTCCCATACTCCTTGTTCCACACATCATCTTTGCACCCCTTATGACACCGTCCTTGAATCATCCCCATTCCTCCTCAACTCCTAGTTCTACTCTATCCTTCACTCCTTCCAACTCCTCTCTCAGCTTCTTATACTCATTCTCCTTTTCTTTCTCATTTAAGTAGTTCACTCTAAGTACCTCCCTACCTTCTGCTCTTTTCCTCTTTCTCCACCTATTCCCCACTCTCAACTTACCTTCCACAAGAAAATGATCTGATATTCCCCCACTCTCTCCCCTTAGAACATGTACATCCTTAACTTTTCCTATCATACTCCTGGTCACCACTATATAGTCCATTAACCATCTATCTGCCACCCTTCCATCCACCACTCTCTCCCATGTGTACTTATGCTTGACTTTCTTCCTAAACACTGTATTTGCTATTAACTCTCTTTCAAGACACATCTCCACCATCAATTCTCCACTACGATTTTTACCTCGAACTCCATATTTCCCAGTCACTCCGTCTATTGGTTCATTTCCTACCCTAGCATTAAGGTCTTCCAATACAACTATATTGACATTTCTCCCTAATCCCTCTATGCACTCATTTATATATACCCAAAAAGCCTCCCTTTCCTCTACACTCTTCTTACTACCAGTCCCATACGCACTTACAAAAACCCACATCTCCCTTATCAGCTTCACCTTATCAACCTTGATAAAACCTCCCACTCCACTACACGCTTACTTATCTCTTCACTCAATGGTATAGCCACCCCTACTCTCCCTCATCCCCTCTTCACTCCTGAGTACCTCCCAGCTTCACTCCCAAACTCACACTCCCCTTCCCTTTAATTTTAGTTTCACTCAGAGCCGGCACATCAACCTTTCTTTTCGCAAAAATACTGCATATGTCTTCCCTTTTGCTCTCATCCACGCACATTAAAAGACCCAAACCTTAGGGTACTGGTTGGAAAACTCCCAGACCCTCTTATGCCTTTATTTTTTTTTTTTTTTTATATATATATTTTTTTTTAGGAATGTCCCATTTGGGGCTACAGGTAGTAGGACTCCTAATTCCGTCCCCCTTCCTTTTTATTTATTTATTTATTTATTTATTTATTTATTTATTTATTTATTTATTTATTTATTTATTTATCTATTTATTTATTTATTTATTTATTTTATTTTATTTTTTTTGTCGCCTCTTACGACTCAATTGGAAAGACTTGATGGTAGCATTCTCTTCCCCCACCACAAGGTAGGCGAAAAAAGGAAATGAATATTCAGAGAAATGGTACAGGACAGTAAGAAAGGGTTACGGGACAGCATAACAGAGGGACAGTTGTAGTGTAAAAATGGCATCATTCCTCTATGAACAGAGTTTTCCTCTAGTACAGATAAATTGAAATATGGCTCTGGTCCGTAGGGGCACCCCATATAGACCCTAAAGTATCAACTGTATGCTACTCTGCCACAATAACATGCAGCCCCAGACGGGGTATTGTGGCCTCTGAAAGAAAAATAATGTAAATCACAAATGCTATCAACAATTTTGTTAAGGTAACCCCCAACTCATATTCTTTATAGTATGTTGACAGATCAACAAAATTTTTGATCAACATTCAAATGCTTAATATCATATCATAAACATAACAATTCTACTCAAATATATCTTCAACATTCATAGGCAAACGAGAAATAAAAAATGATAACTTGCCTATATCACATTCAGGAAGAGTGAGGAATGAGGAGAAATCCTTGTGCAACCATACAGCGTTAGGGATTGTTTATAATGAGGCACACCACGACCCCAGCGCCATCTACTGACACATATCTGCACTAGGCTAACGTATACGATATTGTTGAGCTGCCTTAATAATCATTGAATACCTAGAACTTCAGGTGTCTTATGATGCTCTAATGTGCCTCAGTAATTTTGTTGAGCAAACAGTTAAAGGGATAAAAGACTTTGTAATGACCAGAAGTACAATTGTTGCTTTAGTTTTCACTGAATGGAGACCCACAGGCCCACAGCGGCTTGCAACGGTCGGTCTAGTCCTCCCATACATTTCTCTACTAAGTAACTTTACTCTGATCCTTTTTTTGTATTAGAATATCACTGTTGGATTATAGGAGACATGTTGCTTGTTGTCAGTCCTCTTGACTTAAACAAAAAATTATTAGATCCTGGGTCCGGCTTGGAGACCGAGTATTCGCCTCTCGTGGCTTCACCTCCAGATTAAAACGTGTTAATATGTCTTGAAGGTGGGAGTCAGAGTGACGAATCTCTCTGACTTCTGTCTCATTGGACCAACACATGTCGGTGCCCATATTGATCTCCTGCGGCTAGGACGGATGACTGAAGCTGTAAGAACCACCAAAAAGGTTTATCGTGATGGGCTGATAAGTGTTTACCCTTTCGGTGTGGTGGTTTTTCTGTGTTCAGTAAAATTGCCTGTGGGTAGTTAGAACAACTGATAAAACATAGAGAACACTATGATAAAGACTTTTGTACACGTTAGCGATCGAAGTGGATAAGTTGAATTAAATGGACTGGTATAATCAGTACACGATCCGTAAAGAGAACACTGTGTTTTAATGGGTGACTATATTTCATTCATGCATGATTGTCACTCTGCAGATATCGGTCAGGCTGTCAGTTTTATCCAAAAGAAAAAAAACGTCAATGCTGATTGTATTCAGCAAAAGTGAAATTTCTTGGGTAAAGGTGGTATAGACATTTGTTTCAATTACAGTAGTCTTTCTTTTAGGACCATATGGAACTATTACTCTAAAAAATACTAGCTTAGAAATTATTTGTTGATAATACAGCATCATACATTCAGATTATTTATGAAAAGATGTGTGATAATCCACCTTAACCTTTGTAAAATATGCTCACTTACTGCTCTGCTCACCACTCTGTCGACATCAAGCCTCTCCAC
>NW_027467713.1:82500-85000 GCF_046742065.1 Oratosquilla oratoria
AGCGTTTGTCCTACAAAGGATTTCTCACTTTCCACTTCATGGGAGTGGGAGGTTGAGTTTTTGGAAATAGTTACCATTGGTTGGAGCTGGATAGCCAGGGAATTTGGTAATTTCCGGTAGTCATTCCTCTTATGGTATGTGCCCCATTAAAGAGGCTTAGAATGGACTCTATCATGCTAAACCGAAAACAGTGAATCGTTTTCTTTGTTTCTTTGTGACGTGGGGCTTCATTGAAATATTTTCAGTGTTTCATTTGGTAGAACTAGAGAGTTAAGACTAAGTGCATAAAGGTTTTCTGAAGTGGTGTAAAAGAACATTTCAGCTTTTCACCAAGCCATCTTATTTAGCTGTAAGAGCAGCCTCCACCTACTCATAAAGCAAGCTTATCTTGATTTAAAACTTCATCCAAAATACTGCTTTACAAATAAGTTTCTATAACCTAGTGGTTTTATTAATTTGTGGAGGTATTCTTGCTTCAGCAGAGTAAATGGAACTAAACAATATAGACAAAAACGTTGACAACTGCTCGCCACACAGGTTAAAAAACTCGAACCAAGAGAAAATTACCATTCTGTCCTGACAATCCTAGCAGTGGTCAGCCAGCCTACACCATAAAACCTGGCATCATCTATTTTACGGTGAGGAATGGACGTGCCACGTGTTAAAAAAGTGGTGCCAGAGGTGCGTGGTGGTATGTATATGTAGGCACTAGGCAGAGAAAAAGAAGGAAACAGGAATAGAGTCCTTATTCTACATAGTACGGGCTGGTTTTTATTGACAGAGGAGAAACGTACAGTATGTACTCGTATACACAGTGAAAGGTAATATCAACCTGTAGATGCCAGAGACTGCCTCTGAATATTTATTCTCGCTATTACTAGGTAGCATTATTCAAATAAGGGAAACTCCCGGCCTTTAAAGGAGACTGTTTACCTCTATTTAAACTTGATGGTGTGTGTCATTTCTAAGCACAGAATTTGCTGTCATTTCTAAATACAGAATTTTGTCTTCAACCTAGTTGGTATTATTCTGAATTTAATCTCACACGAACAAGCAAACAAGCAAAACAGCAAACAAGCAGATAAGCAAACAACCAACCAGCCAGCCAACCAACTAACCAACTAACCAACCAACCAACCAACCAACCAACCAACCAACCAACCAACCAACCAACCAACCAACCAACCATCCAACCAACCAACCAACCAACCAACCAACCAACCAACCAACCAACCAACCAACCAACCAACCAACCAACCAACCAACCAACCAAACAAACAAACAAACAAACAAACAAACAAACAAACAAATTCCTAAGAGTGAATTGGGTCAATTACGAAAACAAGGAAGGAAAAGATCGGTTTTTATTAAAGACGAATGCCTTTACACCTAACAAGCATACTGACAAACACGAAAAAGCTTTTTATTATATGGACAAGGGCATCATATGTAGAAAAGCGAAATTAACCCTAGATTGAAATATGCACCGGTAGTGTGTTCTACTCACAAAATAAAAACATATAAACAAGGTTGAGAAAACGCAGAAAGATGAGGCTTGCAAATAAAATGTATAAAGTGATATAAAACTTTATGGTTCTGCTTTTATTTAAAAAAAGTGACTTGGCTATACAACGCAGGTTATTTAAGGAAATGAGTAAAGCTGACAGAGAAAGTTTTCCTGCTTCAAAATAGGAGTCACGAGGTCATGGAAATGAAAATCCCACATATTCAAAGAATGTCAAAAACAGTTTTCCATAGGCAGAAAAAAACACTAGGAAAATAACGGTAGGGAGGCCGAGCGCTTTCGTCTATTCAGACATTTTCAAGGTACAAGTGCAGCAAAAGAGACAAGTATATATACTCAGAGGGTTTGGGTAGACCTCTCCCCGTAACCAATTTGTACAATTCATGACTTATATTTGAATTATTAACAAATATATTCTTGATCTGACTGCACTCTATGATCTTTCTATTGAAATAAGAATTACTCTAAACAATTACTTTAGCTTCACTCCAATTAGTACAATAGCTGAAATTCCCAAGATGAACAAATAACGCGTTGGACGTTACTTATGTTGTTTTAATCTAACATTTAATTCTTTTCCAGGCTGACCAATATAACATTTGTTGCAACCTTTACACGGAATTTTATATACACAACCTTCCTTATTATCAGGTGAATTTTTAGTTAAAAGACTTTTGACTGTGTTTGAGTTTCTGAAAAATAAATTGGATGTTGAATTTTTTAAGAATATGCGGTAAGCTAATGAAATTGTCATGGTAAGGAAGAACGAGAATATTTTTAGAATTAAATCTGTCAATAGCTTTATCATCAAAATAAGACTTCCTGGCCATATTTTGAGAATTTTTCAATGGGATAATTGGGATCCTTTAATTTTGAAACTATGTCACTTATTCTTGAGATTTCACCATCCAAAAACTCCGGACTACATAAGGTACACTGACGATAACACAGATACCTTTGTCCTGCAATGAGGAG
>NW_027467713.1:87500-95000 GCF_046742065.1 Oratosquilla oratoria
GTCCAAGTAATTAGAGATACATTTTAACAACAAAAATGAACTTTAATTCTAAGCCATCAAAGGCCAGCATGCTGAAATTGAAATGTGGTACTGCCCAGGACTCGAACCCGGCATCCTCATGGCAAGTGCGACAGTGACTTTCCAACTAGGATATCAAGAGATAGCTTAGTTGGAAATTCACTGTCGCTCTTGTCATGAGGATGCGGGGTTCAAGTTCTGGGCAGTGCCACATTTCGATTGCAGCATGCTGGCCTTTGATGGCTTAGAATTAAAGTTCATCGTGGTTGTTAAGATTTATAAACAAATATATATATATATATATATATATATATATATATATATATGTATGTGTATGAATATATATATACATATATATATATACATATACATATATACATGTATATACATATATGTATGTATATATATATATATATATATATATATATATATATACAGTAAAATACTGATGACCCACTTTCGGAGAAGAATAAGGAAAAGTATAAAGATCTGTATATTTCGATCACTGTGATCCTCTTCAGCAGATATGAATTACAGAGTAGAGAACAATGTGTATTTATACAGAAGTAGTGAGGTAAGCAGGAAGGGACGGGGGTCACGTGTCCGGCGTTGCATGGACCTTGGTGGCTTTTGTCCACTGCTAATGTAAAAGGTATAATCTTATTTATTGGTGACCATTGACCATAAGAAATATTATAATTTGGAAAAAAAAATTATCAAAGAGGATTCTACCATAATTTTTTCTGAAACTGCATTTGGATTTGTAAACTATTTCAGCATCGTCCCAATTTATCCGATGATTTTTGTTTGCAACATGCTGCAATACGGCGGAATTTTACTGCCCATATCTTACAGAGTTCTTGTGTTCTTTGACCCTGGTGGTGAGGTCTCTGCCCGTTTGTCCCCAATATACATCCTTGCACTCTAAACAAGGTAACTTATAAATTCCAGGAGTTGTATTACTCTTGGATTTATGATGTATATTGACAACTTTACTGAACAAGTTGTTGTAATAATTGAAGATAAATTTTACTTTTTCTTTTGGTAACAAATGAGACAAGTCATTAATTGATTTATTATAAGGTAATTTTATGCAACTATTATCCCACTTATTATTCATGGCGGAATGGGAATCTGATTTGTAAAAACTAACTTTGGTCTTACTAAGAGCTTTTTATAAAAACCACGACGGGTATCCTAATTTTGTTAATTGACTTCTTACTGAAATTAGTTCCATGTCTAAATATTGTGGACTACAAATTCTCAAAGCCCGTAAAAATAGGCCTGAAGCGACACTATATCTTATTTTGTCTGAATGATGGCTAAAGAAATGTAGGTAGCTCCCTGTGTGGGTGGGATTCCTATAAATTGTGAACGATAAAGGCTCCGCATTTCTAATTATTAAGATATCTAAAAAAGGTCATTTATGATTTATTTCCCATTCCACCTTGAATTTGATGTTGTTCGTTAGGTGATTAAGTTTGTTGTAAAATTCTTGGAAGAAACCCCATTCATCGTCCCAAACCGTAAAGATGTCATCAACATATCTGTGCCAAAACATTGCGGATGGTTCAATTTCCGGTAGTAGCACTGATTCAAAATATTCCATATATAAATTGGCTAGAACTGACGAGAGATTAGAGCCCTTGGAACATCCGAATTTCTGTTTAAAATAAAGATTTTTTAATGAAAAAACATTAGTGTTAACGCAAAGTTTTGTTAAGCTTATTATTTTTTCTAGTGCCAGTGGTACCTGGTTTTGGTATGGTTGTAATTTTTTCTCCAAAAACTCTAGAACTACCGTTACATCAATCTGTGTGAATAACGAAACTACATCTAGACTTAGTAATTTTCTGCTCCTTGGTAGGCTGTGACTTTTGATCTTTCTTATAAAGTCTTCTGAGTGTTTTATGTGAGACTCTGAGAAACAACCTACATACGGTGATAGTATATTGTGTGAGCCATTTTGAGGTCTTATGTGTACAAGCATTCCTATTTGATATGATAGGTCTGAGAGGAATGCTGTCTTTGTGCAATTTTGGAAGACCGTAAAAAATTGGGCAACTGAGGATTAATAAATTTCAGTTTTTGGAATGTGTCTTTGCCTAAGATTTTAATGGCATATTTGTTAAATTCTGAGGCAGTGATTTTTAGTGAATTTTTGGACAGTTGTTCATATATGTTTTTATCATTTAATAGATCATGAACTTTGTTTTCATATTCTAAGTTATTAAGAATAACTAATTTCCCTCCTTTATCTGCCCTGGATATGGTGACATCCTTACGATTTGTAAGATTTTCTACGGCCAGTTTGTATCGCTTTGGTAATCCACAGTCATCTTTAAAACAATTCAAAATACCATGTATGAGAATACCTTTTAAACAATGTAGGTCTTTATCATAGTTATTTGAGGCCAAGAACTTGTCAAACTCTATGATGTAGTCTAATGCGTGGTTTTTAGTTGGGTGCAGAGCAAAATTGACTCCTAGTCCTAACACTTCTAATTCATTGTGAGAAAGGGTGATATCAGATAAATTTACCACATTTTCAGTCAGTGAAAATTTGAACCACACACTGTTGTTACATGACCTAATTAGTTTCTTATTAAGAATTTCTAAATGTTTACACTGACATGGGAGGCTTTGTTAATGGCTGATCTAGAAAGTAACTGGTAAGTTTACTCATTAGAGCTCATTATCTTGAGTATACTTACCAATTACGTGCCAACTAAAATTCCTGGGAACACGTTATTGAATATGATCATAAACGGGGAACTTTTCAATATATGATACAAACAATAATGGAGAAGTAAAATAAGAGAATACTGTATTATTTGTATGTCACGTCAGATAAAATTAATCTAAGATTTTAGGAGTTATCTTTTACTCAAAGGTCCTTCTTGTCTTTTTGTGCTATACTAGCTGTCATATAATATAATATTTGAAAGACTTGATTTTCAACATCAGCATATAAGTACACAATAATCCGAATTGCACATAACTTCAATAGAATCATACGTTTATGGCTAATATACTGACCAACGGGCTTTCCGAACTGTTGCTATAATAATTCTAATGTAGACATTGTTAACGAGGTGTTCACTGGATAAATAGAATCTTTTGTCATGTAATATTGATATTTTCATCTAAAATTGGAATTGAGCCTTGATGGAGCAGAACGCAGATTTTGCTTAGCGATTATTTCTACTATTTACGAGAAATGAAAGTGTACATAGAATTGTTATATATGTATGTATATATATACATATATATATATATATATACACATATATATATATTGTGTGTATATATGTATATATACATATATACATATATGTATATATATATATATATATATATATATATATATATATATATGTATATATTAATCACGAAGAACCAACAGTCGGAATAAACGAAAATTTAGAGGAAAGTATAACTTCTATACTTCGGCTAATACCTATAGCTTTCTTCAGGAAATTACTTTCCCGAAGGGGGCTATAGCTATTAGGCGAAATATAGAAGTTATACTTTCTTTTAAGTTTCCGTTTATTCCGACTGTGGGTTCTTCGCGATTATTATTTATAAATGTGCCACTACATTTTGTCCAGGTGGTATATATATATATATATATATATATATATATATATATATATATATATATATATATATACATATATGTATATATATATATTTATATATATATGTGTATATATAGATGTATATGTGTGTATATATATATATGTATATTTATATATGTATATATATATATCTACATATATATATATCTATATATATATATATATATATATATGTATATATATATATATATGGGAAAAGTGGAGGGGGAAACACGGGTCTTTCTCTGAATATCGTGTTTTTCCTGACCGGTTTCGCTTACAATAGTTTCTTCAGAGGAGTGTTATTGTGGGTCGATGTTGGCAGTGTATATAGTGAGCCAGGGCCACGTTCCCTCCTTGCGGAGTGGTTGGTGGCTGGTTCTAGTATAACACGTCAAACAGCATTGGTATTTATAATATAATATAATACAATAATAATAATAATATAATAATGATATAACATAATATGATATATGATATAATATAAGTATATTATGATATATAATATAATAGAATATAATATAATATAATATATCATATTACAATATACTAACATAACATAGTAATAATTAGCATCGGTAAGTAATGCATATGTCAATAAAATTATAAGATTAAAATACATGATTTTTTATAAATGAAAATATATATATGAAATAAATGTCATCGTGATGTTTTGTCATTGTATAAAATCCCCGTGTTATGTCAGAACTGTCCTGGGGCGTCTTTCTATTGCTGCATATTTCTCCGTGTGTTCTGTCCACTTTATGTCTCCTACTTTTTAGTTTATGTTGGGTTTGGTAGCTATGTGTAATGCTTCAACTATTCCAGTATAACACGTCAAACAGCATCGGTATAACGTATATAATATGATATAATATAATATAATATAATATAATATGATATAATATAATATAATATAATATAATATAATATAATATAATATAATATAATATAATATAATGTAAAGTAATGTAATATAATACAATAATAATAATAACAATAATAATAACAATAATAATAATGATAATAATAATAATAATAATAATAATGATAATAATAATAATAATAATAATAATAATAATAATAATAATAATGATAATAATAATAATAATAATAATAATAATAATAATCATAATAATCATAATAATAATAATAATAATCATAATAATAATAATAATAGTAATATAATGGTAATATAACATAATATGACATATGGCATAAAATATAATACAGTATAATATGTAATATAATATAATATATCATATATTACAATATAATAACATAACATAAAAATAATTAGCATCGATACAGAATGCATATATCAATAAAATTATAATAAGAATAAATTACATGATTTTTGATTATTGAAAATATATATGAAAATAAATGTCACCGTGATGTTTTGTCATTGTATAAAATCCCCGTGTTATGTTGGAGCTGTCCTGAGGCGTCTTTCTAATATACAGCTATACATCCTCCTACTCTTACTCCGCTGGTCTTCGGGCCACTTGGTGATCCATGAACGCTTTGGAAGCGTCTCGGCATGTCTTTCTGTCCTGTGTCACCTCCTTCCATTCTCTTGGTTCTATTCTGCATATCTGCACATCTTGAACACATCTCCTCCAGTCTTTTCTAGGTCGTCCAAGTGGTCGTCTTCCACGCACTACACTATTGAGCACTTTCTTTTGCCATCTATCTTCTTACATCCTTGTAACATTTCCTGCCCGCTTCAATCTTTTTAATCTTATATATTTTGATATGGGGTTGTTTTGTTTGTTCGCGAACTTCCCAGTTATGTCTTATTCTCCATTCATCCCTTTGGTTGTCATACACGGGTCCTAAATTATCCGTAAAATCTTATTTTCAAGAACTTCAAATTTCTTCTCCATAGCTTTCGTAAGGGCCCATGTTTCGCAGCCGTACAATATGACTGGTCTCACTATTGAGTTGTACAGTCTCAGTTTTGTTGTTCTTGATATTGACCTTTTTTAAAACCATTCTATTAGGTTGTAGTAACATCGATTTCCTACTCCGATTCTGGCTTCCACTTTCTGTTTCATTCTTCCGTCACTGGTCACCTTTACTCCTAAGTATTTAAAATCTATAACATTCTCTATGTCCATCCCCGCAATATGTACCCTTTCTGGCAAATTAAACTCTCATGCTACCTTTATTATCTTTGTCTTACTCTCATTGATCTTGAACCAACTCTTTCTGCAGCCTCTTTAAAGAGTACCGCCAGGTTTTCCATTTCTGTTTGATTCTCTGTCATGATGTCAACGTCGTCAGCATACGCAAATAGTTTTATGGTTATATTTCCCAATTTTATTCCTTCGTCCCTCCCTTTTATACTACCTCTGATTATTTTTCATTGCCAGATTGAATAACAGTGGTGAGAGTATGCATCCTTGTTTTAAGACATCTCCTATCTGAAAAAATTATGTAGTTTTACTCCCACACCTCACTACGCTATTTGTGTTTTCATAGCATGCTCTTGTTAATCTGATGTACTTGTGTGGTATTCCTAATTCTTTCATTATTTTCCATAGAGATGTTCTGCTCACTCTATCATAAGCCTGTTTGAAATCAATGAACAAGTGTAGTTGCTCCATATCATATTCCCAATACTTATCTATTAGTTGTGTTATAAGAAAAACTTGATCTTTGATCTGCTGTTGACCCCCCTCATCTAAAACCGCATTGGTACTCTCTAACTATATGCTCCATGTATTCTTTCATTCTGTTATACAATATCTTAGTAAAATCTTTGTATGCAGCTGATAGTAGGCTTATTCCTCTATAGTTTGTGCACTCTAACTTACCATCTTTGTTGTGTATGAGAATGATTATCCCCTCTCTCCAGCTATCTGGTATGCTTTCTTTTGTCCAATTTATTTTTATCAGCAGGTGTAGTCTTTTCGTTAAAATATTTCCTCCTCATTTCCATATTTTTGATGTTATTCCGTCTTTGCCCGGACTTTTATTGTTTCTTAAATGTTTAACTGCTCGTTTAACTTCCTCCAAAGAAGGAATATTCAGAGAAATGGTACAGGGCAGTAACAAGGGGTTGGGGGGGCAGCATAACAGATGAACAGTCGTAGTATAAAAGTGTCATAATTTCTCTATGAACAGAGTTTTCCTCTGTCACAGACAATTTGATGTGTAGCTCTGGTCCGTAGGGGCGCCCCATATAGACCCTAAAGTATCAGCTGCTTGCTACTCTGCCACAACAACATGCAGCCAATACCCCAGACGGGGGATGGGATTAGGAGTCCTACTACTGGTAGCCCCAAAAGGGGACATTCCTAAAAAAGTAAAGGCATATGAGGGTCTGGGAGTTTTCCAACCAGTACCCTAAGGTTTGAGTCTTTTAATGTGCGTGGATGTGGTACAGATGGGAATAAAATGGAAGAGATAGGCAGTATGTTTACGAGAAGAAAAATTGATGTGCTGGCTTTGATAAAATAAAAGGGAAGGGCGAGTGTAAGTTTGGGAGTGTAGCTGGGAGGTACTCAGGAGTGAAGAGGGGACGAGGGAGAGAAGGGGTGGCTATACCAGTAAGTGAAGAGATAAGCAAGCGTGTATTGGAGTGGAAGGAGGTTTCATCACGGTTGATGTGGATGAAGGTGAAGCTGGGAAGGGAGATGTGGGTTTTTGTAAGTGCATATAGGCCTGGTAGTGAGAAGAGTGTAGAGGAAAGGGAGGCTTTTTGAGTGCATAGAGGGATTAGTGAGAATTCTCAATGTAGTTCTATTGGGAGACCTTAATGCTAGGGTAAGAAATTAACCAATAGACGGACTGATTGGGAAATATAGAGTTCCAGGTAAAAATCGTAGTGGAGAGTTGATGGTGGAGATGTGTC
>NW_027467713.1:100000-112500 GCF_046742065.1 Oratosquilla oratoria
CACGGAACACAAAAAGGGAAGAGTGACAGAGGTAAATATTCCAACTAGTGATCTTACAACTATCAAGATTATCATTAGAGTGTACTCTCCTTTAGGTTGAGAAAGAATGTAATTAAGTGGATGTACGTACAACTGGTATATCAACTTTAAAAGTGAATTATTTACCTCCATTGGGAAAGGTGCCAGCTTGTACAAGTTAAATATAAAGTCAGAAGAGAAAGGAACTTCTATTATCACTGAAGACGCATTTAAGTATGCAGTTAGCAAAGGATAATAGAATGCTATATTTATTTAATCAAGGAAAGGTTAAAATTCTAACCCTTCTTGGCTTAGTTAATTATCCTAATAAGTTGAGGTACTGGGAGAAGAGAGGATGTGACTTGACCAGAATTTGCTAAAACTAAATCTTGCACAAACGAATTTCAACTGAGATTGCATCTCAGTAATTTTCAAGTACATCGCATCAAGTAGTAAGAAAATAAATAGGGAACTGTCTTCTTCAGATTGCTTTATATTGAGTTTTTCTAATTATCCGTAATCTCAGAGATCAAATCTTCAATGTTACAGCTATCATCATTATCAAGTTCTATTTAAGTTCATTTTAAATCATCTACATGTCTAATTAACAATTCCCTAGTTTCTAAGTGTAAAATCTTGTATTTATTTCCCCCTGCAAAGTCAATTATTCTATATGAACCTAATATCTTGGTGGAAGTTTTTATGGGTTGTATGTAATTTGGACATTACCAAATCTCCTATTTATAATTCTATATTATGTGCTATTTTGTGTTGTTGCTTCTTCATCTCTTGTGTATAGTCTTTCATATGTTTCCAAAGTTTTTGATGTATGACTTGAAATGTATGTATCCTATTTGGGATGTAATCATCTATATCATACACTGGTTTTTGTTACGCAGCAAAGATTTCATATGGGAGAATTTTGTCTTCACCAAGAACAATGAAATGGGGTGTTTCTCCTGTAGCTATATTAATTTGGTTGCTTAGGGTACATTTAACACAAGAAATCTAACTCTCCTAAGTTATACTATGTGGGCTTATCAAATCTCTAAGACATGTTATAATTTTCTTATTTAACCTCCCTACAACTCCATTGCTCTTAGAATGATTCGCCTGAATATTTACTTTGTTTATCTTAAATAACATACATAATTCTTCTAATAGTTTGTTATTAAATTCAGTACCATCGTCTGAAACTAAGATATTAGAAGTAGTGAAATTACAGATTATCTGATCATAGATTACTAAACCATTGTTTCAGCTCTCTTATTTGGTATGGGTTTTAAAATAAAAATAAAAAATCTTGAAAGATAATCAATGGTAGGAAATACATACTTATATCCATTTTGAGACATAGGTAACTCTAGTGTATTTCAATTAACTCTTTTCCAAGGTTTCTGCAGATGGAATAAGATAGCATAGAAACAGATATATCTCAGCACATTTCAAGAAATTGTGCTCGTCTATAAGTTTTATCCTTTCATGAATATGAACTACAATCACTATGATGAAGTTATTTCAATACCTTTGGTACAAGAGTTGGTGGAATTACCAACTGAATTCCTGGTCCATTAGAAATATCCTTCCAACTTCCAACTGTTTTTCTATACAAAAGTCCTTTGTATAAATGAAATTCCTCTATCTTCCCTTTTGGAAGTTTTTGAGGATTACCTCTTGTATTAATCAAATTCTGGGCTACTTTTTCCCAAGTCTTATCTTTTCTTTGCTCCCATATTATCATTCACCTCATCTAATGTTACTAGTTCATCTACACTGCAGGTGAAATTGATCAACCCTGATGTTGAATGGCTAATATTTCTTGATAGTTCATCTCCTGCAACGTTCTTCCTACCTGGAATATATTCAAACTTAACCTCATAATACTGAAGTGTAGTAAACCACCTGGCTAAGCTCCCCATAAGATTCTTATGCTTAAGTAATTTCTGGATAGTTGTATAATCAGTCCACACTCTGATTGGATATCCCATTATCATATCTTTAAATATTCTTTAATGAATATATTACTGCTAAGGTTTCTCTTTCTGTGATGGAGTAGTTTCTCTGCACTATTATAAAGTCTCAATGTGTAAGCTATTTCAATGTTCCATTTCTCTTTAGCATCAGTATGTCTCCTAACCCTATGTCAGACTCATCAGTACAAATAATGAACACCTTATCATGATCAAGAAATATGAGAACTGGAGAACTAGTAAGTTTATCATTTAATTTGCCAAAAGCTTGTTGTGCATGTCCCCAAATGAACTTTGAATCTTTCCACAACAAAGAACTTAATGGATTAGCTATGTCTGCATATCACTTGATAAACTTCCTGTAATACCCTGTCAATCCCATGGAACTTCTAACTTTTTCTACATTGTCTGGAATTGGATATGTTTTGCTGCTTTCACTTTTGAATTTACTGTACTAAGTCCATGTCTGTCTATTTTATGTCCCAAATAAATGACACTGTCCTGCAAAAAGTGACCCTTTTCAATGTAACCGTTAATGGTTGTGGTTGTGTGGCGGAGGACGGCAATTCTATTCAGGACGTGGGAGCACCGCTGCCACTTTTGTAACCGTTAATGGTTGCGATTGCATAAGGTGGATTAATGCGGGCGAGATTAACTTCAAACTGGAGTTTCTTCTATCTATTAAAAACAATCTGGGGCAAAATATAACAGACTATATATGGGACCTTTGGGCAAAATACTGTAAATGCCGGGCCTTAACTTCGGGCACACCTCCGTCTGGCAGGCATTTGGTCTGGCCAGCTCTGGCTGTCCTGTAGGGGTCCGCTAATAAAGGGGGTTAGTGGGTTGCTGTATTAGTTTACAATCTTAGGCACTAGTGTTAGTTTTATATATGGGGATTAGTCGTATGGTTGGTGGGTGTGGTTAGACATGGTATGTATATGTTAGCTAATGGGTAGTATAATCGGGGCAGGTATAATAATAATTCAGTGGGTTTCTGTGGTGACATTAGGTATCTCTGTGTGGCGATATCTTGTTATCTTACTCCTCGTTTTTGCAATAGGTAAATATGTGAAATCAGCAAGATACAGTTATGCTCAAGATGAGTGCCATGCCGCATGGCTATGGATCACGTGCGTGGTTGGTGATGGTTAGTAATGGTTACATTCAAGTTTCACTTTCAACCCTGTTTCAACTAGTCTTGAGAATACCCATTCTAATTTCTTAAAGTGTTCAGCCACTATTCGGGAAAATATTATTATATCATCTAGAAATACACGGAGAGTGTTTCATAACAACCCATCTAGAACTGTATTCATTAATCTCATATAAGTGAATGGACTATCATTTAGCCGAAAAGGCATTTGTTTGAACGTATAGTGCCCCGTTGTTGTAGAAAATGTTGTATAATATCTCAAATCTTCATGCAATTCAATCTGCCAGAAAGAATATTTGATATTTTTAGTACTAAAATGTCTATTCTCGATTCCCAAACTACGATGTATATCTATTATTATCGGTAACGGTAATCTGTCAGTTAAAGTCTGTTTATTCAATTCCCTATAGTCAATAACCGGACACATGGCACCATCTGATTTTGGCAACAGGTTCAAGGGGAACTTCCGTTCACTTTGACTAGGTTGAATGATATCCTTCGATAACATTTCAATGATCAATTTACCTATAATAGCTAGCTTGGAATGTAGTAATCTATAGGCAGGTACGTAGATTAAGTCCCTGGTTTTAATTTCATTTGATTATTTAGAATAGTTGTTTTGCCCAATTTGCCCACTGACAAAGTAATTGCTTTATTGTGCTTCAAGAGCAATGCAACTAAGCTTTCACCTAACTCAGGACAACTAGTAGGTTCTATTTGATTCTTGTATTTCTCCCCCAAATCTGTTTCTTTCTGAACTAAACAGATTGATGAAATTGGGGATTCCATCTCCTCAGTACCCTCATTTAAAATCTTTATGGGTGCTGTACAGAGTTGAAAACATCCTATTTCTGTACCTTTTGTTAAGACTATGTCTTTATTCAAAGAGTTAATCAGTAACATTTCTACCTTGTATTTATGTGTCCTATAAATCCCCTAGTCCAATTTCAAACTTTTATCCCAATTGATTCTGGGATGGTTAAAATTTCGGAGTCTACAGTGATTCCTCTTAACAGCATTTCTACGATGTTAATTGCTCTGAAATGTAATACCACCCACTTTATTACGCCACCTTCAACAATTAATAAAGCTTCATTTGGAGTTGATGAATTATAGAATTTCTTGAGTTTATTGAACACCTGTGTTGGGTTTACTATGAGACTTCATATTCTGTTTGTCTTATTTGTTCTTGAATATCTCGCTCTTTTCCCCTATAATCCAATCTAGCATTCTTATCTTCCCTATCTGTTTACATAGATTCTCTTATCAAAGATACTAGTTCTAAATATGGTTGATTTAAAAATGGAATTAACTGTGGTTTCACTAAGATCCCTAACTCATAGTTGTCATAGTTGCAAATTCTATCAATAAATCTCCTGGGAAAACAGATTCTTCTACAGCTATCATTAGAATGTACATGTTCTCATTTCTATACAAAATTATATCTACTTCTATCTTACCTAATGTTTTTAACTGACATCCTGTTACTCCTTGCAATGAGTGATGAATTGATTCCAATAATTCACTCCCGGTTTCAAATGAATCAAAACTTTGCTAGTTATAACATTGACTACATATCCCGTCTTGATAAACATGTAAATAAGTTTATTGAAAACTCGGCTCGCATTGAGGGGTCCTACAGAAGTCCTTCCAATTGTTAAAGTTAATTGTCTTTGGCTTTGGCGTTTTTTCACACTTGTCACTCTTGTTCCTTACACAATACTGTCTATTTGTATTTCTATGGTTAGCTCAATAGTGTTGTTTTATTTTGTGTCTGGGAATTTTCCTCTTGTTTCTGGGTGAATACAAAAATTTGGCATTGTTCTACAATCCTGTGTTCGATCACCTACTCTCTGGTGATACAAACAGAAAGGTGGGTCCCTACAATGATACTCATCATGACACTCATATTTGCAGTTTCTACAAATAGTCTTACAATAACACTCTCGTGCTATATACCCCTAGGTATTACAAATAAGATATTCAATTCCAGCATTCCTTGAAGTTCTTTTAACTCTATGTTCAGATGCTCTGTTTCTGTAGTCATTTCTCGAGATTCAAGTTTCTATCTGCTATTGCATTCCTATTGTCATGACATATGGACTAATTGCTTTATATTCACAATAGCCATGTTTTGTTTTAGATCTTTATACAGCTCTTCTGCAGTTATATCACCACAATTATGTACCAATAGTGACCAAGACCCTGACAGCTATTGAGTGGTGGGATTCACATACAGCCATGTTAGACAGTGATATTCTGTTATCAGTGCATCAACTCCTAACTGCAGTAGCCTCATCATCAGGAGTTGAAAGAGTTTTCTCCTCCTATGGACTTGTACACACAAAATTAAGGAACCGTCTCGGTAATGAGAAGGCATCCAAATTGGTCTTCCTTTTCAAGACAATGAATTCAAATGTAAATAATTATTAATGTAAATAACTGTCCACTAACCTCATACAATAATACGTGTTAAGTCCGGCCAAAATTGGCATTTCAAAGCATAACAATGCCTTAAAAATAGTTTCTTATTTCACTATAAAATTTTATATTAACTTATATTGCATTGAATAAGTCAATAGTTGATATATTTGTCCTATATACAATGTTAGGTTTCTAGTTTTGATATACTTGGCCAATATAGAATGTTAGGTTACAAAGAAAGCAATGGCCTCCGCTAGCGGAGCCAGGAATCTGGGTGCGCACGTCCTGTGTAATAGTAGTCCTTGATATATATATATATATATGTATATATATATATATACATATATATACATATATATGTATATATATATATATATATGTACACACACACACACACACACACACACACACACACACACACGCACGCACACACACACACACACACACACACACACATGTATATATATATATATATATATATATATATATATATATGTGTGTGTGTGTGTGTGTGTGTGTGTGTGTGTGTGTGTGTGTGTGTGTGTGTGTGTGTGTGTGTGTGTGTGTGTGTGTGTGTGTGTGTGTGTGTGTGTGTGTGTGTGTGTGTGTGTGTGTGTGTGTGTGTGTGTGTGTGTGTGTGAGTTTATTCGCAACCTTTACTGTCTAAATGTATAACCTTCCAAAGTTGTTACAAATTATGATACAATAAGTTGTTGCAAGGTTATGACAAGCAAGTCCTATTAAGTTGGAGTAGTAATTGGTTGCATGGTCGAAAATAGAGAGTTGTTTTAAATGGAAAATCTTCTAGATGGAAAAATGTTACAAGTGGAGTTCCTCAGGGTTCCGTTCTTGGGCCACTTCTATTCATAGTACATATAAATAATATAGACCATGGACTAAAATCTACTGTTTCCAAATTTGCTGATGATACAAAACTGTGTGGAATGGCAAATGATCACTTAAACGAATTAGATATTCAAGAAGATTTAGATAAATTACAGCAATGGTCTGAAAAGTGGCTAATGAAATTTAACACATGTAAATGCAAGGTAATGCACATAGGTAAAAATAACTGTAAGTACGAGTACAAGTTATTTGGAAATTTGTTAATAAAAGTGGATAGTGAAAAAGATCTCGGTGTAATTATCAGTAACGACCTCAAATCATCCAAGCAGTGTATTTCAGCCTCTGAGAAAGCAAGTAAGATTCTAGGACTGATTGCGCGATCTTATGATTTCAAAAGTCCATCACTCATTAACAAGCTATTCAAATCGTTAGTTCGTCCATATTTGGAATATGCTGTTTCCATATGGTCACCGAATCTTATTAAAGACATTGACAGACTGGAAAAAGTACAACGGCGAGCCACAAAACTGATTCCAAATATAAAAAAAGAATCATAATAAAATCGACTAAAACATATGAATCTGTTTTCCCTAAAAAAGCGTAGACTCAGAGGTGACTTGATACTGGTCTTTAAAATTCTAAAGGGAATTGACATCAAAAGTGACAAAATTTTCACATTGAATGATAATCAGACAAGAAACAATGGTCTCAAACTGTCCTGAAATAGATTCAATTTGGAAGTAGGTAGAAACAACTTTGCCAACCGTGTAGTTAATGAATGGAATAAACCTCCTGCACAGGTATTGCAATGTAGTTCAGTTCGAAGCTTTAAGAATCATTTAGATAAACACCTAAGCAAGATGCTATAATGATTATAATTTATTTTATATTATTTGTTTTTGTTTTGTTATCATTTGTCTGTTTGATTTTCATTTATTATTAGTTATATGTCAATTTATTATTATTTACTATTTACCTGTTTGTTTATTATTTAACTATACCTATGCATTTATTTATTTTATTTGTTATTTACATTATTATAGTTTTTATTTATTATTCTATTGTTATTTTTTTTTTCGCATCCGACCTAGATATGGACCATAAGGTCTCCTGTCGGCATGCTCCGCCTTTGTAATCCTTTGTAATCCTTTGTAAGTTATTTTACCAAGAATAGGTAAAAAATACTCAATATCCACAATCAAACTGATTAAAGTTTCCAAATTCTATATTCACTTCTAGAATGAATTATATAAATAATATCTTTTAGCATACTCCGACTCTTCCCTTTTCAACGGATCTAGGTATAGACATTTTCTATATATATATATATATTTTTTTTTTACTTATAACTGACTTTTGTTACAATATGTTTTCAGTGTATTGTTTTGCATCATATTCAGTGATATACGTGTTATAGATCTTCATTAGAAAACTCGGGAATTCGTATCATATATGTTGCTGAACTTTATTTATGCTTTTCTAGTCCTCTTAATGAGACCCCTCGGCACTTATTGCTTTCTCTTTTACTGGCATCATCATCAACAGAATTTGCAGAATAACCTCAGCCACTCCCTCAATTACAGTCACTACCACTATACTGTCATGGACGCGTACACCGCCATGGTCACCGTCACCGATATCGCCACCATCATCACCGTCGCCGTCGCCACCGCCACCGACACCGACACCGACACCGACACCGACACCGACACCGACACCGACACCGACACCGACACCGACACCGACACCGACACCGACACCGACACCGACACCGACACCGACACCGACACCGACACCGACACCGACACCACCAGTTCCTTCACCACCCTTCATTTACACCCCCGCCACGAACGCCATCCCCACCACCACCACCACCACCACCACCACCACCACCACCACCACTACCACCATCATCACTATTTACTCTTACCACGACCACTAATACCGATACCAACACCGACTCCGACATCCCTCTCCCCACCATCTGCCCCTTTCTCTTCCTTATCTTATTCAAATTCCTTCTATTCCTCCTTCTGTTCTTTGTCTAAAGGGCCCCATTCACGACAATGATTTTCAACCCCAACCCAGATTTCGAACATGGTCGGAGTTGGAGTTGTGGTTGGCGGCTTCGCCACTCACTGCAACAACCAATTGTCCAATTTCTCGCAGTTGATCCGCAGTTCTATTGTGATAAGATGTCTGATCTCGACTCTGACGATCTTTTTAATATTGTTGTTTTTTTAGAGGCAGATAGAAAGCGCAAAAAAAAGTCAAAGTGGTATAAGTCTTGGCTTCAAAAAAGAAACAAGCTATCCCATAATCAATTATTAGAGGAACTGAGACTAGAGCCTAAAGACTATATGAACTATTTAAGAATGAATGAATCCACATTTTTAGAACTTCTGTCCTTGGTAACACCAATCATAAAAAAAAAAAAAAAAAACAGGATACGATGATGAACGTCTCGTATGTACATTACGATTCCTAGCAACAGGGAGGTCATATGAAGACCTCAAATTTTCTTCAATCATATCGCCCCAAGCACTAGGAAGAATAATTCCTGAGACCTGTGATGCAATTTATAAGGTTCTTTTAACTTTCCATAGGCATGGATGTTGACGGTATATCTCAATAATCTCTCTTACGAAATCTTTACTGTACGCTTCCATTTTTTTAGTTAGGCAGCACAACTATAGCTACAAACGCACGGTACGAGATTTTTGGCACAAGTGATAGATTTGGTTGTCCGCACCCATCCACCACTCCAACCCCAACACAGACATAAAGCTCCGCCCACAAAATATCAGGAAAATCTGAACGACTCCAACCCCAACCACGACCTGCAAATCGGGGTTGCGATGTAGGTTGTTGGAGCCCATCCACGAGAAAATTTGGTCTGGGTTGGGGTTGAAAATCGTTGTCGTGAATGGGGCCCTTAACTCTTTTTTCCTTTTCTTGTTCCATTTCCTAATTTATCTACATCTCGCCCCCTCCTATTCCTCTTCCCCTTCATTTTTTATTATCATTTCTCGCTCCCTTTCTTCTTATTTTTACTCTTTCTTCTCATCTTTTACTTTCACTTTTACTGCTTCTCATTAAACTCTTCCCCCTCCTCCTTTTACCCTCCTCCTTTTGTCCTCTTTCTCCTCATTGATTTCTCTTTCTGCACTTACTCTCCCTTTCTTCCTTCCTCTTTCCCCTCCTCCCTCCTGCACACCTTCCTCTTTCCTCTTGTCCTCTACTCTCATTTCCTTCTATTTTCTCTTTTCTTCTATTCCCATATTCTTATCCTATTTTTTTTTCACTTCCTCCTTCTTACCCAGGCTTCCTCACCAATCTGAACTGTCTTCCCACACTTACCTTCAGTTTTCCTCTCCAACCTCCTCCATCAAACCCTAACAACACTGCACTCCCACACACACCTCCACAAGCCCTCCTGCCTACTCGTGTATCGACTTCCCCTTCCATTCATTCCTGTACCGACTGTGCTCCCAGTTAACTTCCATTTCTATTTTTTCTCCACATTCCCTCCCCAGCTTCAGTTTATTTCCAGCCAACTTTCTATTTACTTTGTAACATTTGAATGGTCAGTTTTGGTGTTTACGCCATATATTCCCGACAAACCAAAATATCTATAGATATTTTCCTGTGTTCTCCCCGGAATTCTCTTCCGCTTTTAGTTATCAGTAAACAGCTATATAATTGTTTCCTTTACACTCGTTCTCACTCAACCAATTCATACATACATACATAAATACATACATACATATACCAAAGGCTTTTTCGCCTTAGACGGGGGTTAGCAAAAAAAAAGGCATAGAAAACACTCCCACCCATTCCATTTCCCATATATTCCACTCCCCTCCACCCTCCTCCCTCCCTCTTATTTTGGTACATCCTGGATGACGGGTCATCCCTTCATCCTGTCCACTGCCCTAGGTCAGAAGCAGTATCGCAAGACACAGCACACCCATAGCAAGGCCGCTTCATAAATTCGGCGACCACCCTCTCCGGCCCCTCATGCAGAAAAGAAGACGGGGAGAAATCCCCTCAGGCAGGGTCAATTTTTTACTCATACATACTCCCTCACCCCCCATCCCCCACCCACTCCCCCTCATGCATCACAGCATCATCTATACACAACCCTTCTCCATTCATCACTGTCTTCTGTCCTCTCCCGTCCTTCTTCAACAGACATTCCTCTCTTTTATAATGCCCCTTTCAACCCATCCATCCATCCATCTCATCCTAGGACGCCCCCTCATATTCACTCCTTCTAACTCTGCCTTCCACATTTCTTTTACTAATCTTTCTTCACTCATTCTTTCCATGTGTCCAAACCACCCTAATACTCTTTCATAAACCCTATCTCCCAGCTCCCTTCCCACCCCTGTTCTCCTCCTAACCTCCTCATTTCTCACTCTATCTAGCCTAGTAACCTCTATCATACTTCTCAGACATTTAATCTCAAACACATTCAAACTCCTTCTCTCTTCCTCTCTCATGTTCCATGTTTCTGCCCCGTATAGTGCTGTTGGCACAATCACTCCTTCATATAACCTCCTCTTAGCATCCATTCCCAAATGTCTATTTCACATTACACTTTTTAATCCACCAAGGCATTTACTCGCTTCTCTCAATCTATATTCTACCTCCATCTCCACTCCTCCCTTTCCTGCCATATTCGCACCCAAGTATCTAAAACTATCCACTTCCTCCAGTCTTGCACCATAAATGCTCACTTCCAGCCTACTGTCACTGTCTTCCCATGTACATCTCATCACCTTACTTTTGCTCACATTTATCTTTAGCTTCCTTCTTTCACACACATTCTCAAACTCTGTAACTAACTTCCTCAACCCCTCCTCTGATCCTGCTACAAGCGCAGTGTCGTCAGCAAGCAACAGCTAGCTCACCTCCCATTTCTCTCCATTTTCTTTAACCATCTCCAACCCCTGACCCACTACCCTTGCATTCACCTCTCGCACCACCCCATCCATGTATAGATTGAACAGCCAGGGCGACATAATACATCCCTGATGAAATCCCACCTTATCCTCAAACCATTCACTCTCTCCATCTCTAATCGTAACACAAGCTCTACTACTCTCGTAAAAAGAATCTTGGCTGTTCGTAACAGGTTTCCTCCTATACCACATATCTGCACTACCTACCACAGTGCCCTCGTGTCTACCCTGTTGTAAGCCTTTTCCAGATCCATAAAAGCCAAAAAAAAAAAAAAAACATCCTTACCTATTCCTATAGCTTTCTCACATATCTGTCTTACCACAAAAATCTAATCTACCCAACTCCTACCTGTCCTAAACCCACACTGTTCCTCACCAATTACTCCCTCTGTTCCTCTCCTAATCCTCTCAATCAAGACTCTCCCATAAGCCTTCCCAACTACACTCAACAAGCTGATCCCTCTGAAACTACTACACTCACACTTGTCCCCCTTTCCCTTGTAAAGCGGAACTATACAGGCACACCTCCAGTCCTCCGGCACTCTACCCTCTCTTAAACAAATATTGAATAACCCCACCAACCAGTCCACCATAACTGTACCTCCTTTCTTCAGACATTGCGCATGGCATCCATCCAGACCAGGTGCCTTACCTGCTTTCATTATCTTAACAGCTGCTTTCACTTCATCCTTCTCTATTTTTCCTCCATTTTCCTCACTCATCACTCATTTTCTTAGCGCTTCCCACTGCAACTACCTTTCCCTCCCTATCTTCCTTCACATTTAGCAACTCCCTAAAATACTCTGTCCACCTTCCTCTCACTACCTTCTCTTCCATTATCATCTCTCCATCTGGACCTTTTACCTTTTCTTCTCTACTTGATTCGCCTCCTCTTTCTCTTTTAATTTCCTTCCAAAACATCTTTATATTACTTTCAAAATTTTCTGTCATACTCCTACCCCATTTCACATCTACTCTACTCTTTGCTTCCTTTATCTTATGCTAACTTTATCTTATGCTTAACTTTCCTTCTCTTTACTTTGTACCTCTCATACGATTCGCTCGTCCTAATTTGTAGCCAATCTATGAATGCCTGTTTCTTCTCTTCTACATCCTTCT
>NW_027467713.1:115000-117500 GCF_046742065.1 Oratosquilla oratoria
GGGCAGACGCTGGATCCCTGCCCACAGCTAAAATTTTGGTTGTAGGAGACAGGGCTTTCTGCGATAGAGATAGGAAACATAAGACGTAGGTGAGTTTCCCCGGCGCGGGGATAGGAGATGTTAGAGATAAGATTGAAGAGTGTTTAGTAGGGGAAGGTAAGGACCCTGTAGTTTGCTTAAGTGCCGGGGGCCAATTATATAGGTAAGTTAGGGAGTGAGGAATTGTTTGCGCGGTTCCGGGGCGCGCTAAACAATATTAGGAATAAGGTAGGTGTTCCTGTTGTATGTGGAATCCTTCCGAGGCGCAGAGTTGGAGGCATGTGGCATTTCAGGGCTATTGCAATGAATAGCAGGCTGGCAAAACATTGTAAGGCCAATGGATGGGCATTTGTCGACAACTGGGACCGCTTTTACGGCAAGAATCATCTATATACAAGGGACGGAGTGTACTTGTCGCCCAGAAGATTTCGGCTCCTTGCTAAATCCCTTAAGCGAGAAGTAGGCATCTTGCAGGGGTTTTCGGGTAGATTACGTGAGAGTAGGGAGGGAAGTATCGGAATATAGTTTAGGCAATAGAAATAACTTAGAGAGGGACTGTGAAAAGAATCACTAAAGCAGGTGGAGGGAAGATAAACTTTAAGTTCACTATACAAATAGCAGCAGAAGCACAATTAAAATTTATTTGCTTTGAGGTAAAGCATGCGCAGAGAATTTCGATATTATAGCTATTACTGAATCCTGGATCAACATGGCTGATAAACATTCCCTTCCGGATATCGAAATAGAAGGATATAAAATTTTCACAGGGATAGGGTTGGCAGGAGTGGGGGAGGTGTCGCACTTTTCGTTAAAAATACATTAAACTGTATTATCAACAATTTGATTAAGAAATTATGGGCAAGAATAAGAAAGTTATTATTGGCGTCTTGTATAGAGATCCTAACCTCAGCATTGAGCAGACTGATCCCCTGATTTGTGAAATTTACAGAGCGTCCTAGTACAAAAACGTTGTGATCATGGGAGATTTTAATTATAGAAACATTGACAGGGAAACTTTTTTAGGAGATCAAGAAACAAAGAAATTCCTAGATATGGTGCAGAATAATTTTTAAAAATGTGATTACTGATCCTAAAAATTATCACCTAATGAGCAACGTAAAAGTGGGAGATAGTCTAGCGATCATCAAGAAATAAGATTTACTATTATTTGGTAAGAATGAAAAAGTACGAATAACGTCCAAGTACCAGACTTCAGGAGGGCAAGTTTTGACAATATAAAAACCTATTTGTAATTGAATATGAAAAGTTATACGGACTTTTCGAACGTTTCAGACATTGTTGACGGGCTCAGGTCTAGGTACTTGACAAGGGGTCAGGTCTTGACCAGGGGTCGGGTCATGGAGGGTAATATACATACCTTGGGTCAGGTCACTTTGGGGTGGGAGCTCAACAGATAGGTCAGCAATTTGGATGAAATGTATAACAATCTAACTGATCTAATTATTAATGCACAAAATACATTTATCCCCCTGAAGTCAATACGAAAAAATAGTAATACTCCCAACTGGATGACGGACAGATTGAAACATGAGATCGGAATGAAAAGAGGACTTTACGTAAAAATAGAAAACGGGGAATCACACTTTAGATCAAGATATAACAAATTGGCAAAGTTGGTTAAAAAGAATACACGTACAGGGAAACATAATTATGAAAGTAAGGTTGCTAGTCAAGCAAGATCCAACGCAAAGGGTTTCTTTCATCTCCATAGAACAAAAAATAAAGAAAGAATAGGACCAATTAAAAACGATGAAATGTCATGATAGAATTGGAGGAAAAAACAAGCACCTCTCGCACCACCCCATCCATGTATAGATTGAACAGCCAGGGCGACATAATACATCCCTGATGAAATCCCACCTTATCCTCAAACCATTCACTCTCTCCATCTCTAATCGTAACACAAGCTCTACTACTCTCGTAAAAAAAATCTTGGCTGTTCTTAACAGCTTTCCTCCTATACCACATATCTGCACTACCTACCACAGTGCCCTCCTGTCTACCCTGTTGTAAGCCTTTTCCAGATCCATAAAAGCCAAAAAAAACATCCTTACCTATTCCTATAGCTTTCTCACATATCTGTCTTACCACAAAAATCTAATCTACACAACTCCTACCTGTCCTAAACCCACACTGTTCCTCACCAATTACTCCCTCTGTTCCTCTCCTAATCCTCTCAATCAAGACTCTCCCATAAGCCTTCCCAACTACACTCAACAAGCTGATCCCTCTGAAACTACTACACTCACACTTGTCCCCCTTTCCCTTGTAAAGCGGAACTATACAGGCACACCTCCAGTCCTCCGGCACTCTACCCTCTCTTAAACAAATATTGAATAACCCCACCAACCAGTCCACCATAACTGTACCTCCTTTCTTCAGACATTGCGCATGGCATCCATCCAGACCAGGTGCCTTACCTGCTTTCATTATCTTAACA